>NC_051252.2:21652615-21797615 GCF_015237465.2 Chelonia mydas
TAGAAATCCACAGTGTCAGTTATAAACTATTTTGTTTAAACTAAATAAATCTGCTTTACTATTCTGTAGGTAAGGGATTTGGTTAAAGTGGTAAAGCCTGAGTAATCGTCAATTAGCCCACTCCTATCTTTTGCCCTTAACACTCACTGTGTAAGTACTTGCCCTTTCTCTATGGTAACTACAGTAGAGTACAGGTCCTGCAAACCACATTAACTTTACAAAAAAGGATACATAGAACCTTAATATCTCAAACAAAAATAGTCCCAAACAGATGGATACTGTTGCTGAAAGGCTGGTCTTTCAAATCTATCATCATTATAAAAAACACTGTTAAACCTTGGATGCTGTGTGCCCAGCTGGATTAATTAATACCCACCAGTCATTGACCTTTCACTGAGACTGCAGACCATCATTTCCCCAAAGACAGATCATCCTCTCATTGGCCTTATATGGATGATGCATGTAGCTCCTTTTATGCAAAAGACAAGAAAAAAAGTTTAAAAATCCCAGTGTGTGTCACATTTTCTTTTACATTAAATTGCAAGTCACTGAATATTCATAAAACTGTGGATCAATAATATCTGCACCACATCTACTCCTCCAAATAAAGTGACAGATATTGCATGGACTTACATGTGTGGAACTCCACTGATTTCACTGAGGTTGCACAGCATGCAAGTCATTGCAGAATTGGCCCAGTATTTTATAAACACATTTCACCACCCACATACATTATACACATGGATCACATTCAAGAAAAAAAAAGTGTCAGATTTTTTCCATGCTATTTTAAAAAAAAAAATAGAGTATTAGTTCTGTTAGGCCACACTCCTGAAAAGGGAACAATTTTCCTGAAACTTTATGCCACATGGAGTCTTAATGAAGTCATTCTTCAGTGAACTGTAACACCTCTGTAACAGCACACACCACTATACGCAACACGCACACTGGGAAAGGGTGAGAAAGAAGCCTATCCAACTGGAATAGCAGGGGAAGTTTTGGTAGGAAGGATAAAATTGCCAGAGTTGGAATTTGGCCAGGACACCAGGATTAATGCCCTTACTCTTGAAACCCATACATGAGAACTTTAATGACCACAGATGGTCAGAAACTCAGTATTGTATCTTATCCAGCTGCATGCCAAAAGCTCTGGAAAAATATTTCCCACTCACACCATGCTGGGGAATTCAGTGTTGACTCAGAAGAAACAGTGTCATCTTCTGAACAAACAAGGGCACTTCTGCAGTCTTTTGGAATCCGATCTAAGTACAGGACTGGTCTGACCCTGTTTCCTACCATCCCAATCTTGGGATCACAGTCCAAAGAGGTATGGCTGCAAACTAAGACCTTGATCCATCAAAGAATTTAAGAACATGCTTAATTTTAGGCATCTGAGTAGTCTCATCAAAGTCAGTGGAATTACTTGCGTGCAGGGTCAGGCCAGGTCAGTATTTGAATGAGTCTAAAGGCACACCACTGAACACAATACATGATGGGGCAGCCATAATATTCTTTATTTTCTTTCATCATGGATAATTCTACTGAGTGTAATCAGAGCTTCAAAAACATGTGCCCCCTTGTGATTTCTGCTCAGCTTATCTGTCTAGAAATCACAGGAGAGATTCTCCTTTGCCCTGCACCTTGTGTAAAATGCTATGAAATCAGGAAAGTACTTGGCACTAGTGTAAATGACTATGCAAAGTGCAGAGCAGAAGCAGCAAACTGAACCCCTCCTCCCCATGCCTACTTCCTCCTTCAGAATCTGCTATTTTGTCCACAAATGCGTTGCCAACTATTTCTTTCCCAAGACCCCCACGCTAATACATTATAGCCCAATAGTCTTTGTCTCTTCAATAAAGCTGGAGGCAAGAGTCAGCAGTGTTACTACCTGGAGCATTACTGACTCTAATTGTTGCTGAAGGCACTTGTCTCTTTCAGTGACTGACAAGTACAAAGCCTATTGGGACATGCCAGCACCAGCAGCTGGACAAGCAGTAGAATTCAAGAAGATCTTCTACGGATTCCTCCTTTAGGCAGGGGATCAAGTGAAGCAGAGAGGGAAGAAAATAATGGTGAGTAGGGAAAGTGGAATGGGGATTAAAGAAGGGCACTGGGGGCTAAGTGAAGGAGAATGAGGTGGGAATCAGAAGGAGAGCATATAGACAGGTTCTAGGTTCTAGGTTGCTCAATGGAATCTATTCCATGACTAAATTGTGAACCTATGACTTTTGACTAGCTAGACTGACAGATTAAATTGATAGATATACTCAATGCTTTCTCAATCAACTGTATTTGGAAACATGCCCTAAGTTATGCATATTGATGTAATTAAAATAGGCTCATTCAAGCACTAACTAGTTCTATTTTAATACTTAAAGTCCAGTTTGATCCCGAAATTGACGTAATAAAAATGGATTTGGGAGGTTTCAGGTTCCCTGCATCTTGCGGAGTTCCCAGTTTCAGTTTTCATCAGCTTGGAAGCAGGAAAGATGTTTTCTCTCAATGGCAGAAGCAGGCCCTGACACTCAGCCTATGCTCGATCCTTTTTCATATCTTCACTAGGTTTACGGTATCTACAGGCCAAATTTTACATTGGCTGTATTTGCATAACCCCAACATCTTTGATAATGTCTTCAGTGATGCCTCTTTAAACTCTCTGAAGGCCAATAAGTTTACTCATGTGTTGCTAAGAACATAATATGAAGACAACAGAGATGTATAGAAACAAATGTTGGCCTCATTTGGCCTGCAGAATGTTTTTAACTGATGTGTGAGAAGCGAAGAATAAGACCTCAGCTTGACTTCCAGATTTGAGATTGAATTTGAGGCACTGATGATTTGAAAGAAAAACAGCTTTTTACTTGCAAACTGAGTAAAATTGATTTGGAAATAAGAAAAAATGGCAATGTGGGTTTCCACATTCAAAGTCCCTTTTCAGGTTAGAACCATATTTTGAAATATCCAGGCTCATTCAAGGAGAAATCTGTGCCAAACAAAAGTAAAGAGTTGAAACTATCTTTAGAACTTAGAAAATCACGAAAATCACAGTAATTAATAACAATTTATTCACTGATTATGTGTTTCTGTTTTCAGTTTCTTCAAATGTATTTGCTGTCAAAAATTAATCTTGTCAATTACAATATGCAAAGGACTGACAAAGCTATGAGGTACTACTATCATACTGGAATTTTCTGAAGGCTTAGGAGGATGATATAGCATTGTTTCATAGTTGGCTTCCATTCGGAAGTTATTCACAACCATAAAGGTTGGAAACTTTTTTTTTTAAATGAAGGTGTGATGGGGCATGCCCCCATCTCCATCTGGAGATGGATTATGAGCTCTTCTGGGCTCAACAGGTACCAAATAGGCACAGCTGCAGAGTCTGCTCCAGTTGGAGGAAGCAAGCCTATCAAGGAGAGCTTGTCACAGGAAGGGGCAGCAACTAGGAGGAAAGCTGCTGTTCCTCAAGAAGTCACTGACTCTTGCTACATAACAGCCAAGAGGGAAACAGCTGACAAGCTCCACCACCCACACAGACTGTTCTTCATCTGGATAAGCTGATCACCATAAGGCAGGGGTTGAAGGTAAACCGCAAGCTGGAGTGCAGCTGTGCTGGACCACAATATACAAATCAGACCTTCATAAGGGAACTCAGTGACTGAACATCCCCTTAAGCTGGAGATCCAGAGTAGAGAACCCAGAAAGGCTGGAATAAAGTTCTCAAGCAGGGAAAGGACTTTGGAAGAGGAAAAGACTCTGAAACTGCTTGAGCATGACCCCAGAGAAAGGTCCAGCCTATTACAAAATGGTGGAAAATGCAGGCACTGCCCCGCCCCTTATGCCTAATACAAGGGTCTAAAAAAAACCCACCACATAGAGACTAGAAACCCAGGGCCAGAGGTGGAGCCAGAGCACTGATATAAGTGTTTGGAGATCAGCTGAAGCAACAGCAGGCTGACCAACAAAACAGGGCAAGCAGCAGCTACTGCAACAATGGACTACACACCAGCAGGTTCAAGCATCATAGGAACAATAACTATTGAGAGAAATGATAGCCCAACAGAAAGAGTTACTAAAAGATCTGATTCAACAAAAGGACATGATTCTACTGCAGGTAGACAAGCTATTGGAGGCGTTGAGAGCTGCAAGATACCTTAGTACCATCACTCTCACCAAGGGATATTGGCAGGTTCCCTTATCCCCCTCCTCGTGAGAGAAGACCACCTTTTCAAGCTCTTTAGAACTTTCATTTCAAGACTATGCCATTTGAACTACATAGGGCCATATCAACCTTTTAACAGCTCACGAATAATCTCCTCAGCCCCCACTAGCCATATGCCACTGCTGAACTGGACGATAGCACTATTTATCGCTCCATGTGGGAGGATCACCTACAATATATGAAGGCAGCATCACTACAAGAAGCTGCTAACCACGTGCCCAGTCCCCCAGACAAAAAGGCAAGAGTGGCGCTTCCTGGGCCTTGCCAGATATATCCGCAGATTTATCCCTAACCTCACTTCAATCGCGGCTTCCCTAACAGACCTTATGAAAGGCAATAACACCTAGAGGACATACCTTTGTCAGGCACCCATCCTTTTTAATCCCAACTTTTCTCTGTATTACATACGGATGCTTGGATGTCAACCTGGGGATTGTGTTTTCATCGGACTTTGCAGGTGAGACGCATCCAGTTCTGTATTTAAGTAGAAAATTGTCCCTGAGGGAAAAAAGCCTATTTGATTACTGAGGCAGAGGGCTATAGATTCTCTCAGATCACTACTTTCTGGGCAGTCCCTTTTCATTGGGACCATGCTCTCTTACGTTGGTTGAACACCATGATCGACTCAAACCTGCATAAAATGACCTGACCATTTTTTGGGAGAGGAGGGCATGTGATGGGGTATGTAGCATTGAGGAAAAGGCTAATGTGCTCCTCTGAGCTCATTTGATACCAAATAGGCACATCTGCAGAGCCTGCTGCAGCTGGAGGAAACAAACTTAAAAAGGAGATCTTGTCCCTGGAAGGGGCAGCAAGGAGGACATACCAGACCCAGGACAAGCTGATCATGTCGGGCATGGGGTTTGAAGGTAAACAAATATACAAATCAGACCTTCATAAGGGAACAGAGAGACTGAACATCCCCTTAGGTAGGAGACCCCCACAGCAGCAAACCCAGAAAGGCAGGAGTAGAGTTCCAAGTGGGGAAAGGATTTTGGAAGGGGAAGAAAGGCTGAAACTGCCTGAACATGACACCAGAGAAAAGCCCAACCTATCACAGAAGGTTTAAATACTGTAGGACTGGATTACTTAGTCCCAGACATTAGCTATTGAATGGTTCCCACTCACCAACAGCTAGCAGATTAGTCAAGTTTTGGTGGTATCTGTGGTTACACATTGACATTTTAACGGTAATTGAGCCATATCATTGCTAGCAAATACACAATGACCCAACTATACAATTGATAAGCCAATAGAGCAATGACATTAAAATAGCCAACAACAAAGCCCAAAACTAATAGTGGTATAAAAAGCTAAAGATATCTACAGCTACTTTGTGAAGTGTGAAAACTTTTATGTGTGGATGTAGTCCCTAACTGAGGGGTGGGGGTGTGGGGGGAGGGAAGACAGCGAGAAAGCACAAAATAAAGCTAAAATTCCTCTGTAAATTTAACACTTAATGGAAATATAAACACCATACAGTATACATAATAAATTGAAAATGATATGGCAGTGGGTGAAATATAAAATGGCAAATCACTCCTTAGACTGCCCCTTAACTCCAGTTGTGGCCTTTCCACTCATTGACTATATGGGAACTGGAATAGGAAGTATTATTTTCTTTTGTTCATTCTATACAATAGGGTAGAATCTTCAAAAGTGCTCAGCATGATTCAAACTCTGCTCTCAAAGTCAATTTACCATGTACTTCAGTTAGAACGCAGGCCAACACTGAGCACTTTTGAAAACCCCATCCATTAAATACATAAATAGAACATAAAGTAGTTCCTCCAGTATACAGTAGGGATGGTATAGCAGAACTGAAAGCAATAATAAATTGTGAGACTGAGCCATGCAGAGGCAGGAAGGCGCTACAATTAGCATTTACCATCTTACATGTGAAAAGGACCTGGTGAATGTTGGCCTGTTTTGTATTATGCATGCAAACTATAGGATTTTTTATTCTGTGCTTTGCTGCCCTTCTGAATGTATCCTCCATAGTCAGTTGCACCATCTGGTTGGCAGTTTGCCTAAGTGTCTTGCCTACTTTCTCAGAAACTAAGTGCGGATGTGCTTAGGAAAGAAATTGGAGATGATGCCACTCAAAGGGGAGCCCATTCTAATTCTGCTGATGCTCCTGTTGTCCTCTTTTCTCCTCCAGAGTTTTGTGGAATTTCTTATTCTGAGTGCCCATATAGCCAAGTACTATGCTACCTTGCACTAGTGGTGATCTTGGTTAATTTTAAAGTAGCTTCTTAAAGCAAATGTCCCCATGTTTTTCCCTCTGTTGATTCATTTTCTGCACAAAGAGCAGCTTGCATTCGAGAAAAAAATTCTCATGAAAATGAAGTTGGCAATACAGCATTGTACTGTAAGTGGGAAAATCCAAATACCTGCTCCCCCTTTTCTACATCTTGTTTTCTTTGGATATGTTTATTTTCTGGGACCTGCTTTTTCACACCCCTTCCTTTTCTCTTTGTGCCTTTTATGGCTTGTTTTCACCTACGCAAGTGGTCAACTGCAGGGACAAAACCATGACAATGCACCTAAGCCTTTTTTTTTTCTTTTTTGGGGGGCAATTATGAAGTGCATCCACACCACTAATCAGCTTTCCATAATATGCTTGCACCAGTTCCATGCACACTATTTCCACCCACATTTCTCACAATATTCTCCAGGGCATGAGTGTTTTGGATACGGATAAATTAGGACCTTATTGCGCACCCATCTGAGTGCCTGGTGTGACCAGTTCAAGTTTCATAAGATCTCTCCAAAGAATTGTAACTAGCCCAGTAAATGTTTCACCTGCTGTCAAGGTGCACCAAAGAGAGCAAAGACCAGCTGAATAAACCCTGAGCTGCACTCAGGCTTGCTTAAAGAGGCAACACAAGTGGGAAACGTGGCACATGTCTTCATTGCATACTTAATGGCAAATATATGGATGGATGGTGGAAAATAAACACTTTCTTATGGCAGGGGGCACAGAGTAGGTAGAGAACAGCATTGTGGGATGTATCTGGACCAGTGTAGCTGGAATATTTGTGTTTTCCCACCCACAGTAGCAGAGCAGTAAGATTGGCTGCCCCAGTACAGCAAGAGGCAGGTAAAGACTTGCTCCTAAGCTGTGGTCTTTCTCTGGTGGTACCAAACTCTGTACAATGCCAGAGTGAATTTTATGTGTGGACGTGAGGCACTGCAGAGGCAAGGAGTTGCTACTATCGATAGTGACTACCCCTTTTTGTCTAGTGTGGAAAAAGACCAGTACTCCACTTCTCATTTTCCTTCCCGTGTTAGTGCTTCATCCCACCTTTTGCAATCAAAGTTCACAACAAGAGTCATAATTAGAAGAGTCTTCACATCTGAACCAGGCAACTGAAAAAATACAGTAAAGAAGCCTAAAAAGATATCCTGTAGGAGGAACATTCAGAACTAACAAAAATTATGGAGTGCCACAAACAATAACAAACTCAGCAATAACAATGGAAACCATGGATTAAACGGACTGCCTTCTTACTCTATGTTTACACAAGGCCTCATCAAATAGGCACCCAATACCAACTGGGACCTCTTAGCACTACTGTAATAATCATATTTATTATTATTATTGAATGGGATTTTTCTTCTGTTTTATGTACTAAATTTGCTGAGCCAAACTCTGCTCTCATTTATACCCAGGGAGCTCCAATGACTTCAGTGGCATTGCCTGTGAGGGTATATCGATACAGATAATAATGTAGATGTGATGGCATGTGCTTCCGCATGGGCTAGTTGCCCAAGTATAAGACCACTGGGGAGGCTGGATCTGTACTTGGGTTTCTCACCTGTGCTGAAGCCCATGCTGTCACACATACACCACTGTTACCTGTGCTAGCTAGGTTAAACTAACATTGGTGTGCCTATCTCACACCTTCGCCTGCAGTCTAGACAAATGCTGAGTGTTGAACTATGTTTTGCACAGTTATCTCTATGAAGAACCCTTGCAATATAATATGAATTTAGCTGATTCCAGTAAGGTACTATGTGTATACTAATATATGCAGATACCATCGGACTACTGTAGATAATGGATTGTAAAAGAGTACTGAGAACACACCAATAATTGGCAGCACTAAACAGATAAGAGTTAACCCCAGCTACTACACTCCTAGCATCTTCAATGCAGTAATTATTTTGTATGCTGTATCTGATATGCAAGAATACGATAACTGTCGCTAAATTATGACTTCTTAATGGGTAACACATACATATTTAGAATGTGATACTCTTCCCTAATCCTGTGTAACTACAGACGTCTTATGCTGCTCATGAAGATTTAGCTACCTCCAAAAACAGATGTGCCAAGTGACCCACTAAAAACAAGCATATACTGAATGTATTTATGAATTTATAAAGTGCCCACCTCAAAACATCTGGGATCCTGTATGCAATAAACAAAAATTAAACCAAACTGGGATAAATGCCCAGAATAGAAAAAGGCATACCAATAAAAATGGGAGAGGGGCAAAGAAAACTGTTCCAAAAATATATACACTTGTCTGCAGATGCTGTGCCATGTTAGTGGTCATACCACAATGTCATCCCTGGAAGTAACACCTTCCAGTTACAGCAAGGCTACAAATACATGGGTAAAAATGGATACTTATAGCAGAATTAATTTACAGCAATTGAAAGCCAAGGTACAGGACAATTATATCTGAGAAAATACAATGCATATTAATTTTGAATGAAGGTTGAGTGTACATGCTTGTCGTACTCTGCCCATATTTCAGCTGTGCCTAGTAATCATATTCTGCCTTTACTGAGTTTCTTTTTTTTAATATATAATATGTAAGCAATAAGAAGACAATATGAGAACATGCCTCAAATACTTCTGTGAGGGACTAGTGATGGGTATTCCCGCAAACATACTGTACTTGTATTCTATCACTGTCCTCCATTCCATATTTTATTTATAACACATCAGGGTTTTTAATCCTTTTTTAAAATTTTGATGACTTAGATGAATAATGATGAGAAGGCTGTCTAAATATGGAGCTTCAACTAGGAAATGCTTCTGAGGTCTACAGAGAGTGGACACCATAAAGAAACATATTTTTATTTTTTTAAAGGCTCAAAGACAAGGAGACACAGCCTAATATGATTTTAATTGTGTGTCACCTCCTGGTTCTGACTTTGTTTTTATAGTTATGTTATTTTATCCCAGTCACCTAGTGTGAGCTTGTCATCTCCGTCTTCCTCTACCTTTATCCGTCCCAGTAAAGCCCAGTATCAGCTCAGAGTGTGATACATGGACATTTTCAAGTTTGTTCACAGCAGGTACCATTCCCCACTCACTACACCATGACCTCTTATCTACACATCTCTGGTTTCTACTGAAGCAACCTCCCCCTTGAGACCAATCACATCTTTTGCAACATGCTCAGATTCCCTTAGTCCAAGAAACAAGATTCCAGAGTCAAATTTCAAGACCTGGTCTCAGTCACAGCAGGGTATAGCACGGTTGTTGTGCCACTTAGCCTTGCAGAATGAATAGAGGAATTTTCACTGAATGTGACTAGCAGAACAATGCTACCAGAAACCTCAGCAGCAGATACCTCAGCTCTAGATTAAATGTAAACACTGCTGACCCAGAGGGAAAAATATAAATAAAATATCTGCAAACGGAGGATGTGTAATAATCAATATGATCTGACTTAATTCAATTCATTGATTTTGTATTGAATATGATCTTAATATACTAAGAAAGATAATTTCCTAGTACAAACTGTGTTGCCACATTTGAAAATGATCAAAATGGTTTGAAGTATATTACTCAAAAAGGATTGTTTTCAACATATTTCCACATCATTTATCCTTTTTAAAAATTTACGCTAACTCTTGTAACAATCAGACAGGATTAATCACTTAGAAGCTTAGTATAAAGGAACTTGCAACCCCAGTATTATTACTATTATTATTACTATTACTATTAAATGATACTTCAAATTATTACACAAGAAATCAGGGCAAAACGTTGACACTTCTGCATAGTACTTTCACAGTTAAGGTGATCTTATGTTTAAAATATCTATAGCTATCTAAGTATTTATTTCAGATATTGGGGGATGCCACATTGCATCTTCAGAAAAGGAGGTATTCTCTCATTTATATGTGTGTATATATAAACAGACAGATTATAGAATCTTTTTATTTGTTTGTTTAAAATATAAAGGTGTCACTGGAAATTGTCCTTACAAGCAACATGTGATCAAAAAACCTAATGTAATCAAAAAACATCTGAAGCATTCCCCTTTTGTTTGTTGATTAGAGATAATAATTGAGTTCCCTTGATCAGCACTATTATAAGCAGAGCTGGTAGCACTGCCTATTATTAAGATTGCCCAACATTTCCAATATAAGACTCTATTTTCATTTGCTTAGAACTTTGCCAAACTTCAACTTTTCAGGCTGAAATTTTCCATGCCGAGTGTCTGCCTCGGCCTGAATTATTTAGGAAAAGTATACAAAATGGTTCAGCCATTTCCATTTCCAAGAACAAGGCTAGGGCAAAATATATTATTTTGCCCATCATGCTTTGGAGCAGCAATTTGAAATTTGGCAAGGGGGTGGCCTTTGCGTCAGGGATGTGCTTTTTCCCATCCCGGTGAAAGGTGGCCTGCATTTCACCAAGTTGTAACCCTTTGAAAAAATCACAGTTCAGACATGTTCAGTAGAGACCTGCTAGAGCTTAACAGCCAATACCACTGAAGATCCCGTCCTTAGCGAGCTTGCTTGAGCCTCTCACGGTTCCTAGTGCTGACCAGACTATACATGCACTGTCCCTACACAGTGTCTAAGCATGCTCTATCCCACAGCTAAGGGAGCTCAGAAAGATTTTCCTCTAATGGTTCCTCTGGGCCTGGGTGTGGTTGAGCACTGGAACGACATTAAGTAAAATATAAAGTTTAATTCACTTCTTCCAGTGATGTAGATCAATGTGTCCATATAATCCGATATGTAAATGATGAGACAGTCCTGCAAACCCTCAGGCATGCAAATAATCCCAGTAATATAAATGGGACTAGATTTGCAGAATCAAGTCCCAATGTCCATTTTATGGTCTGGTCAACCTGCAAACTTTTGGGGGCTTATCCAAAGCAAAGCTCATAAGCTCTTGTGATTTGATCATCACTGATATACAGGTTGTACTTTGGTAGGAAATGCTAAAACATTTGACCCATCTCTGTGTCAACCTCAGCTTCTTTAAATTTGCAGAAGCTAGCTAATTTTTGATTAACTACCTTTCTGGTTTTATCAACTGCTTTTATTTTTTTGGCATCCTTCCAAACTCGTCTGGGTCATAACATGGACCAAATGATCTTGGCATCTGGAAACATTTGTCTTTAAAAAGCCAAATCCTTTTTTTACAGTGATTCTATTCAAGCTTCCAGTACACAAAATCATTCTTTTCTGCAGCAAAGACACAAATGACCTGATGTGTTTTGTTCAATCTGTTTCGCTGGACCTCACTGTTCTGAAGTGTTTCCTAAAAACAATGGCAATTTTAAAAGGCCTTCAGCAGCATCTCTTGAACACGTCATATTATATCATGATAGCCAACCATCACTAAGACCGCATATCACAATTGTTATGCTTAAGTTACTTGATAGGGTGAAAGAGAGAATTTGATCCTAGCTCACATCTCTCTGATCACCAAAATTCTGTAAATGGAGCATCCCAGTTGCCTGAAATTTCTCCTAAAATAACAGATCATTCACAAACCTTTCCATTTATATAGTTTATACAGAAAGTCCTATTTAAAAACAAAGCCCACCAGCCTACTCTTCAGGCCTTAATTTCATGGAATGTGACCTTTAGTGCAGGTGTAGCCACACAGGGACTACAAAAACGACTTTACAAAGCAGTGCTTTCACATCCGTGTATAATATTGCTCTCTTACGGAAAACAACTGACATTTTGCAACAGTAACCAACCTTGAACTTACCTCTCCAACATCAAACCCCAGGAAGTCTAGCACCATGCAATCTTACATGAGTTCTCTTAACTGCTGAAGCAATCTCTATTATAACTCTTCAAAGCGATCATACACCTTGCTACAGTATGCATCTTTGCATTATGATTCTTCCATTAGGCTCCAGCTAGGGACTAACTGAAATCACACGCTTTCCAGCCCCAAAGAGTACTTGTAGAAGAGGCACTATGTTCAAAAGAGATCAAAATACTAGTTTATTAATTGATTTATTTTGTGGAGTTGTCAGGAACTGAATGTCTTTCTTGAGTCTCCCCAAGTCTGATGTTATCACCACAGCACAGTTTTCAGGTCACCAAAACAGGCTTACCATAAAGTGTAATTTCTGCTGGTGATGTGCAGTCCCAGAAGTGCCATCCTTCATCAAGATTGTTCCCACTAATAACTCCATGACGACAGTCATTCTCCTCCTTAACCTGTTTTTTTCTTACAAGTGAAAACTCTGCTATTCTTCTGTGCCTTAAGCATACTTGGAACTACAGCTCTCCTGCATAATGAGCATGCCTTCCATTGCCAAGGCTCTAAAAACATTTGGGCACAGGTGTTGGTTCCTTGTCAGCCTCCAGGGCCAATAAATGGAATCTCTGCAATGTAAAATAAGACAATACATCCACAATGTCATTATGTTTTCCCAGGACATGCTAAGCTCTAAAATAAATGCATTTTCAAGCCTTGTAACACCCCTGTATTCATAAAGTTCATTACTGTTTTTTAATTTTACTTGCTGCTTATTTACTGTCTCTTCTCCGGCTTTGCTGCAGTAGTGAAATGGTTGTTAATTGATACCCGAAAATGGAAGGGCCAAAAAGGCAAACAATTCCAGGAATGTTTGGTCTCTAACTAGTCCCACCATGAGGCTCGCTGCTGCCAAAAAGGTTAAAAGAACTACTTCCAAATTTCTGTATCCTCTTTAATCTCTCTTGTCAATCTTTTAAAGTGGCTTTTTGGCAGTGGAAGTGGCCAACTCTATCCTATGACAAAAGATTTTCGGCAGAAGATATGACCTTACAAGCAAAATTATGATGTCCCCCTAATTTCTGCAGCTGCCTTAGCAGTACTTTCATAGACACAAAGCCCCTCTGATGAATACGTAGTGCAACTTTCCCCTTACGCCAGAATTCCATATCCCAAGAAACAACAAGATTGTCAATGGACTCTCATATTCTTCTGCAGAGCAGACCCACTCCACTCTGCAGCATTTTTGTAATTTCTAATAACACTTCCCCAGAGACTATAATATGCCGGTGCCCACATGTGGCACAATAGCTTGATTCAGATTTGTTATCTTTAATGAATCATTGCTACTAATATTGAAGAATCTGTGCTGTCCCTTGAAAACCCTGCTGAATGTCCCTCAAGCTGCTTGCCTACTGCAATGCAACCTGTATCTGTCTTCATTGATACTGCTGCTAGCCTACATCTGTCAGACGACACAGATGCTAGCTTGCTGCTATCTCAGACCTCTTAAATAGACCCTGTTTCCCCACAGAAGTCCATGTGGGTTTAACTCTCTGAAATTAAAGGGGCATTCTGCTTTAAAGCCTCCTAATGATCTAGGTGAAACTACTATTTAGTATCAGGGTTTCTGGACGTATATTATAAATAAATGTTCCTAATATCGGTATTCATTTTAGTTTAGTCCCACTCTTCTGTACAATATTAGGATAAAACAACAGACATTGTCAAGCTGTATTGCATGACAGTAGACATCAGATTAGAATGGTGACTTTGGGGACAAACATGATAAAGTATCAATACAATACACTAATATACAATATTTCACATACGAATATAAACAAGATGTCTGGAAATTGACCACTTTAGCTTGGAAGACAAAGAATAAAAGTCCAGTGATGTTTTCACAGATTATTTGGGAGCTACAAAAATAATACTCATTTTATTTGCAGTAGCCCATTGTTTATTCTCACTTTTCCATGAATAACACTGTTTGCCTATATAGTTTATCTTCAGGTGTTTTGTGTTTTTATTAATAAATAATTGTGTTTCTCTCTTGTACGGTACTGACATGTATATAATCTATCCGAAGGCTGAAAAAAGCTTTTACAAATTATGTCTCACAATATCCCTTGTGAAGCGGATCCTATTTTACAGAAAGTGAAGAAACTGAGGCACAGAGATGTTAATGTGACTTGCCCAAAGTCAGAGTGAGGTTAGTGGTAGAGCTAGGAAGAGAATCCAGATTTACTCATTCCTAGTTCTGTGCTCTTCTCCTAGTAGATTATGTTGGTAATATGTGTATAATAATGATCACAATTATGAAATAAAATTATGAGGTAAAACATGCAGATATATATACCAAGAAGGGAGTTTCAAGTAACTTCTTCAAGTGTTTATATTTTAAGATCACTAAAACATAATGAAATAGTAAATTCAATATAATGGACAATAATCAAAAGGTGATAGTACTGGACATGCCTTAACTCTGAACTGCTGGGGCCACATCTAGGGGTGAGAGGACTATTCTCTCTCCATAGATCATTCCTTCCTGCCATTTTTGCAGACTTAGTCAATGAGAATACTTATTATTACTTAATGTGACAATGATTTGTATGGTGTGGACACTGGTCACTAAACAACTGAGCTGGGGAAACAAATTCATTGGACAGAGACCACCATGAGTCAAGTTAATATTGCCTTTCACCCATATCTTGTCTGTTTTGAGTGTAAGCTGTTTAGGGCAGGGACACTTGTACTGTGAGTTGTACCTACCTGAATGGGGCCCCAATCTCACTTGAGGCATGTCTGCACTCTTGTATAATAAATAATAATAGTGTACAGAAAGTCACATTATGCACTACTGTGGAATTAATACTTGTATGAGATCTTAATTTATACACTCACCCAATAATTAAACAGAGAATATATGATGCCCTTTTACATGAAACAAAAGAAAAAGTGAGCGTTGAAATGTATATGCTATTGCACTACATTAAGCTTAAAGGACCAGATTCTCCAGTGCGGTGTGGCAACATTAAACCATACTGCTGATGGAATCTGTCCCTAAAGCTATCTATAACTGTCCGTTTAAGGATCATCCCAATGTCAGGGTGATATGTTAGTTGTACAGAGCCAGAAGAGGGGCTCCCACTCCCTGCTGCTGGCATAGCATGGAAAATTGGACAAGCCTCAAGCAGTGTCAGGTTGCGTCACACCAATCCCCGGCTGGAACATTAGTTCCCTGAGGCTGTTTGCAGCAGGCACAGGTTCATTGTTGTGAACGAAAAAACCCCAAAGTCATTAAACAGACCCTCCCCAAAATGATAAAATGATAGGTCCAAATTTTATTAGATTTTTTTTTTAAATCTAATAATACTTTTGAGGTCTTCTGAATTTTGAGCTCTCCCTACCAACTTTCAAAGTGCATGTGACAGTTACCGGGTTGCCAACTGCCACATATGTATAGAGGATGAAGTAATGTTGACCCACCTGCTGGAGCTTGCACTAGAGGACCCAATCAAGATTGGGGCCCACTACATAGAGGGCTTGTCTTCACTGCAAAAATAACTCAATTTATAACTCAAGTTTGCCCCTAATTTGAGTCCAGTCCGTTCAGAAAAACCCTTAATTCAATAGTGGTGGTGCTTTTAACTCAAGTTGGTTAGCTTCTCAAGGAGTACAGCTACAGTACTCGTAACACAACTCGTTAGCCACAACCCCAATCAGTCTCCTGCTAATCCAATCACTCTGTGCAGCTCCAGTGTTATTTTGCAGTGTGGTCACTCTCATAGTAAAAGAAAACCCCATGCCCCGAAGAGCATACCCTCTATTGCAAAGCACGGTAGTGAGTTGTGACGTGGGAGGAGGAACTGGAACTCATCTCCTCTCATCAGACGGAAACAATTTTTAATCCCGGCTAAAGCAGGCAGGCTTCCAGCTGGTGACCTACAGGTGAAAGGTTCTGCAGCTTATTAGCAATGCTATGAGTCCCCCACAAGCAGAATGAAGTTTGCTTTCTGGAAAGCTAAGTTTATTAAACCAAGTTCTGACCTTTTGAAAGTTTAGACAGACAGGGCCTTCCACTCAGTCAGCCACATCCTAAATTTAAAAGGACCCCTCCTATTAACCGAATACAAATAAAAAGGCAAAAGTTAAATGAATATTAGCACAAGATCCACATTTACTTCTAACTACATTTGCACATCATTCCAACAATTAGTCCAGTGTCCTCACGCTAACTTTTATACTTATACACAGCTGCCAAGTTTTGTGCCACTCCATGTAACATTATATTCAAATTATTTAATGAGATAGTTTGCATATTACCCTAAATTCATACTTATGGCCACCATGCCCTGCCTCAAGCAGTGTCAGGGTTGGGATACAGCACTTGTTGTACAAAACATGGCTGCTGTGATGGGGGGTGCTCAAGCATGACATGGGGCATAACTCAGTGAGGGCATAACTTCACTAAGTGTGAAGCTGGGGGGTAGCTGGGGGGGGATAGGTGTGTGGTGGGGCTTCTGGAGTATAGAGCATCCTGGGGAGCAGGGAGCTCCTGGAGGTAGATGGAGCTGGGGTTCCTGTGGGGCAGGGAACTTCGGGGGGAGGAGGTACTGGGAACTTCTGGGGGACAGGTAGGTGTTGACACCCTGGGGTACAAGTACAAGGGACTGTATACACACAGGCACCAGTGACCAAAAGAGAGCAATCATTCGTGCATTGGGCTGACATGGTACACTTCACCTTGGCCCATCTGCCTTCTCTCAGGCAAAGTGGATGAGAATATTGAAAATCAGAGCAGTCCTCAGGCTGCTTTAATACAGTGCGAGGGAATATGCTCTGCACAGAGGATGTGCTAGGATCAACAGAGAACACACACATCCTCACCTGCACTACATACAGATAAGCTGCCCCCAGTAGACAGCCAAAGACTGCTATTCAGAATAGAAAAAAACATACAAGTAAAAATGTCACCCGCAAAATTATGCAGTAAAACAAATGCAATCAATTAATAACAACCAAAGAAAGTTATATGGTTACCCATTTCTTTTACTATAAAAACAACTAACTTAGCAAATAACCAAAATCAATGAAATATCATCTATTCCCCAGCCACCACTAGCTTTCTTCTATCCCACAGTCTGGATCTTTTCATTCTGTCTTGTAATACATAAATGACAACAGGAAGGACAGGAATGATGGTCATACCTTCCTTCTTTCCCCCTCCCTCAGCAGGGAGACCAATGGAGAGATTGCTAAGGAGAAGTGCATACAAATCACATGTACTCTCCCTGCCTCAGGGAATTTTCAATCTGAATCTCATGAACTTATACTGAATATTTTCTGTAAACGGAACACATGATGGACTGTCGATACAGCATTTGTCCCAAAACAGAGGAAAAGGGCTTTGCCACTTAGCAATCACTGCGCTCTTTTCACACATTCAAGATAACTGCTGTATCTCACAATAGTGTGTATTGTATTATGGAAAGAATAATTGACAGTTTAGGTCTGATATAATTTTTATCTTCATGAGTGAGGAGGTTACCTCATGAAAAGCACAATTGTGATTTCTCCTCTCTAGCAAAGGTATACCAGACCCACAAGATCATGAGTTTTAGATAGACACACACACTTCTTGATGCATCTGTGTGTAGAAATGTGACTGGTTAATACATCATGTTAATGCAACCTAACGGACATTTTTGGTATTATAAGTTAGAATGGTTGTCATTAAAATGTATCATTTACCCACAGTTACCACACAATGCTATCTGAGGTATCCCAGTTATTTCCTTATCTTCAATGCCCCTCCATAGTAAATGAGGATAAATGTTGACTTTTTATTGACAATCCCTGTTTCACATAACTTAACATGACAGTATCCAATTCCAGGTAAATGGAGACCAGCAGGGTTTATAACATTTGAAAAAACTATCCCTTGAAGTTGAAGTTAGTTATGATTAAGGTAACTTGATAAAAAAGAAAATCCAGAAGGGGAATAAAGCTATTCCAAAAATAAAATTAATAGTATTAATAGTAAAACACATTTTTGTTTGTTTTGCAAAAAAAATTACAAAATGTGACTTTTTGCTGTATATTTTCATGATAAAGAAAGCAAATTTTAGCAATGTCTTGTTTCTAAATACTAATGTTGCATTAATTTTTCTTTTGTTTTTAACTGTAGCTTCAAGAAAACAAATCCTTTAAAATTAGCTGATAAGGAAAGCAATCTTATGAGAATATCTCATCCCTTTAGAAAATGGTGCAATGTTGCAAAGCCTTCCTCAAGGAATACTGAGTACTGTGCCTTTTACATGAACAAGATCTGCTATATGTACTGATTGTTCACAGGGCTTAATCCTGCTCCTTTTAAAGTTAATGGGAATTTATTCATCAACTTCAATGAGAGGAGGACCAGGCCCTTTAATAAAACCTTTCTAAAAATTAAAGAAAATAATAAACTTTGAAAGTGTGTATGGAACAGTGCTTTGCAGCAAGGTTAATGTTGCTAAGAAATCTCCACTGTAATTCTGGTATATTGACAAAGTCACATACCATACCACAAACAGAAGCCAAATAGTGAGGAGCAGAGTATGCCAGGCTTTTTAATACCACATTTTCAGTTATTACTATAAAATTGTAATTAGGTAGTAAATTACAGTGTTAATATTCACTTTGAACAAATAAGTATTTGTCCTAGTAGAAATGTGCATTATTATGGTAGCATGGGGACCTATTCACCAAGCAAGGCATAGGCTTCCTTCCTAAAAGTTACTCTCTCATTTTGTGGAGTTTCTTCTTATAAACTTTACTTGCGTGAAAAGTAAGCGCTTTGCATGTGCTGTTTACTGAAGCCATCTTCACTCCCACAGAAATCTA
This sequence comes from Chelonia mydas, assembly GCF_015237465.2. Classification (NCBI taxonomy): domain Eukaryota; kingdom Metazoa; phylum Chordata; order Testudines; family Cheloniidae; genus Chelonia; species Chelonia mydas. Next base: position 21,671,710 of record NC_051252.2, read on the forward strand.
TACTTGCCAGGTGGGACATGCCAAAACAGGCATTTCCCCTGCCCCCCTCTTCCCCAGGCATCACTATCTAAAGTATGCAAAGAAACGAAAGGGAATCATTTCCCAAAATAAGGGGGAAAGATTGTGTAAATTATACTATAAAAACAGACATTCTGGTCACTTTAGGGTTTCTTTCTCCTTTGAAAAGAAGAATTTACTGCACAATGGTAATTCATAATGTATATAATATGCAAAAAATACACTCAAGCCTGTATATTATATTTGGAATCTCAGCAACAGATAGAGTTAAGGTTGTTGAAGTATTTCTCGCTATAATCCCTGGTTTTCAGTCATTCATAACTTTCTAACGGTTCCTTCTACTGGGACAAAATTTTTCAAGTCTAATTGCTGTTACCAAGAGAAATGTTCTGGCTAATGTTTAGCCATTTTTAAGTATAAGGGAAGATAAAAAAATACTCTTTTACTCATTGTACAAAATAGCTTGCAATGTATTTTGCATATCTGTAGCTACAATGGTTGAAATATTCTTTGAAATTTGGCAAAGACTTTACAGAAAAAAGCTTTGAGAGTTCCACTGAAAACATGATGGGGTTTGGCCCAGTTATGAATCTTTGGAAATCGTATTTCATGCCTGCATAATACATTTTAATTGTGATTCACCAGTGTTCAGAAGGAAGATAATCTGCACTACACGTAAACTTAGCTCTGACTCAGTCATCTCAAACATGCCCCATTCATTGCATATCATATCATATCATATATGTATTGACTAAGGAAAAGGCTCCTGCATGGTACTGTAAAGCTGGGAACTGCCACTTTCTAACGTTAGGATGCTCCCATTTCTAGCACTGCAGGGATGGCAAATAACAAACAGTCATAACATGAATGTATAGAAAACCTGTCCTTTTGAGCAGGACTGACACTTGCCTATCATGGGCCTCAGGCCAGAGTACTTCTACATTTGGGGGAAATAGGAAGAAACATTTGTGGGGAAATTAACTACAATATTTTTAAAATCAATTGAAGCTGCTTAAAGATTTGAATAATTAGAATAAGTCTCAGGGAAGATGGATTAGTGGGCAGAGACCAGGTAAAGCTGCCAAAGGTGCATAAGTTCATTTATCATATAGCTTTGCAATTTATCACACGCAGCTCTCATTTTTTATATAGCTGTCAATTATGTGGAGGTGATAGTCATGTAAAAATTAATTTATCCCATATCTGTTCAATTTAATACTTACTTGTGATCATATCTATACCTCTCAATTTGCCAAATATGGGGCACAACATGTGACAAAAAAAACTCAAATGAGGAGCAATTAAAAACCATTCAGGCAGAACACTTAAAATATATATGGGAGTCTTTTAATTAGTGCAAACAACTCTTTTTTATAACCTCAATTTCACAATCTTTTAATTCTGATGTACATAATTTTCAACAATAAAAGTGAAGAGGCGCACAGGTAACTGTAGGAGTAAAATGAGTGGTGTCCATCAAAACGAGGTACATTGGAGTGGTGTGATCACATTAGCAGCACCTACTAATCAATCTCCCTGATATTCAATACATTTCAACCCCTTTTTATTTTATTTATTTTAAATCAGCCTGCCAGATAAATGGTTTCTTTTCTCCCCCTCTGAGCCACCCCCACCATCCAAACCATTGACCGAGACCAAATAAGAGTGAGTCCCTTGCCAGTAACAATGTCACAGCTTTAAACATGACATTTTGAATACACTCATTATAATATTAGTTTGGTAAGGAAAGTGTCTCATCTGCAAAGCCATTCTCTTTTTTTATTTTTTAACATGGTAACACTATGCAATGAGTGGTACTAATTGCACTGTAACAACCACAGTATGTGACTAAGACTACTATATCACCAACTGAAAAAAACTCATGTATGTTAAGTGTTTAACCAGTTCGGATAAGATCCATTATTTTCATTAATGGATTTCATTTTTATTTTATTGGGGTTTTTTTTACTATCAGATTAAAAGCACATTTTTATTGTGTTTCCCAATGCAATCTTGTGTGATATGTTCAGAATGAATGGAATAGTTATTGTTTTAATTATTTTTTTCATTTTGTTTTTTATCTTGTTTCTGTTTCTATTATTTACTACTTTTAAGTTTATTATCATGCCATTTATCGTATACTATATATGTATGAAAGCCTATGCTGTACATATGCATATGTATACAGTCATATTTTAGTTTACATCCGTATGCACACATATATATATACACACACACACACACACACACACATATCTGTATCTTTAAAATATATTATGCCATTTATTCTTTCTGATGTTAGAAATAGATGTAACAGGCCTGAATAATAAATAAATACTGCATTATTACTTAAGCTTTATGTGCATTTACATAATGTATATAATCCCTTTCACTACTCAGTTGCACACTGAAATTAAACTCACATTCCAAAGTAAGATAAAAAGTTTAGCTACTTCTAATATGTCATTCACTTTAAAAATATATTAAAACCGCTATTTAAATATTTGGATTATGTAAATTCCAGTAGACATTAGTGTACAGTATCAAACAAACAGATATGAAGGTCATTTTTATAGGGGAATGTAACTTGTACAGTTAGAGATGGAAAATCAAGAGGTCCCAGACTGTAATGTGAAATCCTGGTGTCACTGAAGTCAGTGAGAGTATTGGGGCAGGATTTCAGCATTGCATGCTAACACAGTGAATATTAAACTAATGCTGCACTTGCTATAGTTGGTCACATATTTGTTTATGTAATTGTAAAGCATGCTTCATACTTTCTTACATCTATTTCCAAAATGACTGCTTTTGGACTGTATAAAAATACAATCCCTCTACATGGGGTTCAACTGCAACTTCTGTTTGCCTATATTCAGTTACAAGACAAAGCTTTCAGAGAGACAATACTGGAAATTTGTGGTTGGAACAGCTCAATTCTTCAAAATCAGGCTTCAGTACAGAAGGTAGAAAAGATACAATTGCTCACAAATGGTGGAGAAGTGCCAATTTATGCCAGCTGAGGATCTGGGACAAACTGCTTAGAGTAATTTTCTGGTGTTTTAAAATTATCTTTTTATTTACCACTGACTGCACCTAACTGAAAACAATATTGGATATTACATAAGGTAAAAAACTGAGCAAAGTTAACAACTATTATTCACAGCAATATGAATGCCCTGTATTGTTTCCACGATATGCTATGCATCCGATGAAGTGAGCTGTAGCTCACGAAAGCTCATGCTCAAATAAACTGGTTAGTCTCTAAGGTGCCACAAGTACTCCTTTTCTTTTTACGAATACAGACTAACACGGCTGTTACTCTGAAAAATATTCAATACTATTCTGAAGGCTCCTGTAAAACCACAAAAGGGAGAGCTACACAGAGGGAGAGAGAGAAGAGAAAGAGGTAAGAATTAAATATACTAATATCAACATGCTTACTTATAATGTGATATAAGTAATATAATCTTATAACAGATGGAAAACAATGGAGTTACAGTTTATCAGACGGTCTCACACAAATACTTCCCTGTGTCTTTTGCTTGAGTCACAGGTTAGAGTAAACTAGACCTGTCACAAATTACCACTTAATCTTTACCAATAGCATGTCAGAGAGAACCGCAAGCAATGTTAGACCAGTGTATTTATATCGCTGACAACTTTGATGACCATGATAAACACATTATTGCATCTCCATGTGAAGCTGGGTGTTTTACCCTAAATCACCACACTGTCACCATTTCAGTGTCACCAAATAACTTGTTTAGACCTCCAATATCTCAGCTATTAAGACATTTGAACTGTGGCCCTGTTTAGCACCTCTCGCTAAGGACAGACCGCTAGTTCTCATGCCCATGGGCAGCACTCCTATCACAGCATGGGCCATCTCCTCATATGGAAGCCAGGCTAAAAATTAAGCCAGGTGCAGAGAAGAGCTACTAGGGTGTTCAGGGGAATGGAAAGCCTATCTTACAAGAGGCACATAGAAGAGCTTGGTTGGTTTAGCCTCGCAAAAAGAAGGCTGAGAGGGGATAATTTTTGTTGTTGAGTTTAGTGTGTAGGTTTGGGTGATGCTGGTGATCAGCAATATACAGGAGGTCAGACTACATGTTCTGGTGGTTCCTTCTGGTCTTTACCTCTATGACTAAGTCTAGCTCAGTTAAGACTATTGCTTGTCATAAATTATCATTCAGAATTTCTTTACTAAACTTGGTTATGAGACAGTGATTCTAGTTTCAAGGGCAAAGGATACAGAGGACATTATTCCAAATTTACCAGTCAGCTTCACAAAATGTGAATGATCATTTATTTTTAACTCATGATAGCAGCCTTATAACACATCTCCGTGTCTCAGCAATCTTATCAAAATGTATTGTGTGTTTGATAGACAGAATGATCACAGACAGCTGCTAGTGCCAGTGAATCCTGGAGGTTGCAGACAATTCCATGTTTAGCAGATTACTGGTTGGAAAGAATCCACAGTGTAATTTACTCATTTACTAGGGAGCTCGGGGTCTCTCTGGGCATGGAGATCATATGCCAGGTGGTGCTTCATGGAGATATTCTTTCAGCCAGTGAAACAGGAGCTTGAGAGTTACAAAGGTAGCAATGCATGAAGGGTGAGTTTTTCAAAAGCACTCAGTTGGCCTAACTCTGTGCTCACTGAGGTCAATGGGAGTTTTACAGTTGAATTCAGTGGGTGCAGAATTAGGACAATGCTGGGCACATTTGAAAATACCACCCCAAAAGCACCTACTGTACCTGGCAGCTCTGACACAGATGACAAAGCATATGACGAAGGTAATATCTTGGCCACCAGGCTCATGTCTGGCTGCCATAAATCCACATTCCCCACTGCATCTTGGAGGCAGGAAATGGTGACAAGCTCTGAACCTATTAAAAGAATAGGAGGGAGGTTAGAAGGGGTTGTTGAGGGAGAGGAGGACTTTGCCCATCAGTGTATTGACCTCATGGTAATAAGTACTATAGAAAATTATGTATATAGAAAAGTGCTATAGAAAAGGTTGCTGCTGCTAATGACGCAGCTACAATCTGTTTACCCCTAATTCTAGGGGTATAATATAAAACGCATGTTGACTGTGCCTACTGTCAAATCACATGTAGACAAAGCTCTCTGTGGATTAGCCCACTGGAGATCATTTTTAGACCTCCTTGGCAACTGTTTTTCCACTATAGCCATAATTATGTAGCTAAAGAGTCAATACAGATCTAGTTATAGCTCTATCCACAAAAATTCTGCTGTCCTGAAGGGTGGATTCCATTTAACAACTCTACGTTCCTTTAACAAAAGATGCACCCATCCTGCCAAAAAAAAAAAATGATTTTTGCCTGGGCAGGGGAAACTATACATCTATAAAATATTCCTTTGTCTATTTCTATCTATCCCCTTCATCACAGCTTCCAAGCCATGCCAGGGAAGGGGCTTCCTTACATTGTGCAGGACTTAGGTGCTCAAGAAGACAAGTGCCTTCCCTTCCGGCATAGCTCCTAAGCTGCACATATGAGTCCCAGATGGCAGTCTTTTCTGCCTCTCTTTCTCTGAGAGAAGGTCCAGTGGAATAGGGTGCTCTTATTCTTGCAGCTGTCCTGAGCTATGAAGGATAACCCTCTTAATGTCTCTACTCTTTGTTAGGTCAACACTGTTGGACCACGTGCAGAAAACCCATTTAACTGTCCAGGGGAAAGCACATATATAGAAAAGAAAAATACCCAATTTTATGGATTTATACAGCACAAACAAGATTTTGGAGGCATCTTAACAAGGGCACAGGTAAATGGCAAACATCTGGATTTTTTTCCTGGGCCAAATCTTTAAATAAACAGAGGGAATCGGAGCCATTGGATAGGTTTGTAAGGAAGTCAGGTAAAGTTTCGGTTATTTTCTCTTTTCAGACAAGGGAGAGATAAAGTCAGACACAAAGTGTTGTGGATAGCAAATTGGATGCACACACTTTGTCAGATGTTGACCTGAAACCATTTTAGCTAAAAATTTCCACAACAATTCAGTCTGAAGCAGATACCCAAGATGGGAAATTTCAGTCCGAAGGGTTAAGCAAAGTTATAAGCAACTGAAAGTGTCATGCAACCTTAAATGTAGGTGGTACTACTAATTTCACCTATTACTACATGCAAAAGAAAAAATCTATGTTAAAAGAATATTTAGGTTGCAAAAGGTAAGCAATCAAAAATTAGAAAGTCCCAGAATTAAGGTTGCCAGCATAACCTTAATTCAGTCCCATTATGCATACGTGTTATGACATAGTCTTTAATTACATGACCACATATTATTTTTCTATATTGAAGTACTTCCTCAAGGGGTTATTTTATATGAGTTTGCTGTATATACTGTACACATACTGTAACTTCATGTACTACATATTTAATAGCAATTCTCATCTTCTAAGACATACCCATGGCTCAGTTGTTCATTAAGCAATTTTTAAAGAGTTTTATGACCCCAGGAACAATAATTTTTGTGGAAGCAGACTGAATTGTGTGCTGTGATAATTACACTAAACTAATTGTAGGTAAAATTAGCAAAGGGTTGGAGCAATTTGGTTTCACAGGAAAATATATGCCTTGCTTACACCTTAAACGATCTCTAGCAAATTAATCAAGTAAATCTGAATCTCCTTAAAATCAACATATATAATTTACTGTACATTTATTGTGAAACAGGAAGTTTTCACATTGCTTTGAAAAATGGAAACTAACTAACTGTTTTCTTATCATCATTTTGGTATAAATTACCAATTAACCTAACCCCAGAGAATCAAGCAACATGAGTCTTTTCCACCTCACTGTTACATTAAAATGGTATTCAAATAGAGCAAATAGAGAGAAACACTGATTTGAGTAAGCACCTTATTTTTTATTTCTTTTCCAGATTCTGATTGATCTTTGCACCCTAGGTGAAATGAATTTGTTCCAATCCAGCACCTACTGGAGGGTGTTTATGTAACAAAAACTACTGAAACCCATTAATGTCATTGGTGGCAGTATTGGGGACTGATAGTTATGGAGAATGAACTGCCCCTTGCTGCCTAGAGGTGGTTCTTCTAGAGCTTAGCAAAGTTGTTAAGAAGAAAGAATGGGGAATCTTGCACTAATGTGCCTATCCTGAATTTGCTCTGTTGATAAGAGACTTCAGTTTCCAGTAGTCAAGGTGATATTTTCCATGGTCACTGCACACTCAGAAATAAGAGACCAAATTCAAGCCAGTGGGAATAGGGTGTGTGCGCAAATTGTACCCCATGTATCCTTGGGAGAAGATGACTTGAAGGAGGAATTCACGCCAGGGAGAGGGTAGGCAGCAATATTTTAAATATTTAAATACTTACTCCAAACTTTTCACAAGTAGTCATTCCTACATGTGATTAAAGACTGTATCATAATGTACATGCAATGGGGGCTAAATTAAGGTTTCATGGACAATGTTCATTCTGGCAATTCCAGACTCAAGCGAACTTGACTGCAAAATTTTAATCCTTTTTAAAAAGGTAAATATTCAAAAAGCCATATAAACAATGTACATGAAAAAGAGCTGGAACTTGATATCTTATTTTCATGTTACCGTAAACAACCCAACAATTACCCTTTGAAGACATACAATGTAACTTACTTCAGTACAAACCCAAAAGAGACCAGCAGGACTTTTTCCAAACCCCGTCTGCTTTCATTACAGTTCCCTCCGGGGACCCTTTTTTGTAACAATGTGATGGGAGTCTGAGGTAAATCAATTATCGGAGGCAACTGTTGCCATGACAACCTGGGCAATAGTGACTCTCTCCAAGTGTGCATGTGCACTGGAGGGAGGGAGTGATGGGTTGCTGGTTATCTCTGATGTCACAATCTTAGTGCTCAGGCAGTAGCAGGGGACAACAAATGTGCACGATGTGAGGAGAAAAAAATCAGGCTTTTCCAGTGTTCCATTTTCCCCACATTTCCTTAAACAAACAAACAAACAAAAAACCCCACAACACAACACAACCATAACAACACATTGCAGATTACTCCATGCACAGATTAATTACTGGATGAAATTTGGTTCAAATTCCTCATGATATGTTTACAAAAAAAAGGGGGGGGTTCAGAAAAAAGGTGGGGATGCTGTGGTAAGACACTCTTGTAAAACAGAAAATCCTGATGCAGCCTTAACTACAGTTTTCCTACGGTGAGACCATACTGTGTGCCCAGTATTGCTAGTGTGTGTGCCATGTGGCTCTTTGCACATGTATTCAATGAATTGTGTGACTACCTGGCCTTTTGTGTGCACAAACACCTTATTTGTGTGCACAGTCATAGTAAGGGCAGAAAAAAAATGAGGCAGATCAACATATGAATGTTTTCCCACATGAACTTACACACCTGCTGTAAGTAGAATGCTGTAGGTAACTGAATGGCATTTTGCAATGTAGTTCCATGGGACAATTTTGTTGCAAAAGCAGTGTGCCAAAACGTCCTCAGAAACACTTCTTGAAAAAGGTTGTGCCAGCAATGAATTATCCATTTGAACTGCTTTAAGAGAGCCTCTCCCCTGTTCAGAAGCAGGACAGGATTCCTATGTAGTACAGAGAATACTACAATAGTGGCTAGCTATCATACCAGTGAGCACCACAAGCCTGTATGTAATAACAGTAGAATCAGGTGATATGACGTGACATCTATCACTGAATATCCAAAATATTCATCTGCAGTGAGGAGGAAGGAAGCCTGCTGAAACATGTCTGATCTGACAAGTATTTTACTGTATTTTGAAAGATATCTTGTACAGTAAAGCGCAAAAAGAAGTCCTTTGTATCACTGTGATTAGAAAACATGCCAATACCTCCCACTTGAATATGTGATTTTTTTCTAACAATGGGAGGTTGGTCTCTTCCCTTTCACTGTTTGAATGGGTTTTCTGAGAAATCCCCAAATTCATATAATTTATATTATGTTAACTAACCTTTATTTTCGGGTTCTTATAATGACAACGAGTTAAGGCTACACAGATTACCGCTTTTGTTTAAATAGAAAAGTTCCCATAAAATATTTAGATTTTAACTTAACTGCATTTTTTAATGGAAAACAGTTCTAACATATTTTTGACCAGCTCTATTGAAGCCAAAGATTCCCTTATAGTTATATATACCTAAAGGGCATACTCATTACACCTCAACTGCCTAAAGCTAGCTCATATTCCACATTTTCCTTGGGGATACAATATTTCATTGCATTTATAAACTGCCCTAGAACAATCATCCCTATTGCCTTTATTAATAAAATTATTAATAATGTCCCATGCATGGTTACCATCTTGGTAAATACCGGGATTCTTTTGTATTGTCTGTAACATTTAAAGGAATTAGGAGCTGGACTGGGTATCAGGACACCTGGGTTCTACTCCCAGCTCTACCACTGACTTTTTGTGCAACCTTCAGCAAGTCCCTTCACCACTTATCCCTTTGTTTCCCCACTGACCTTTGTCTTATTAGACTATAAACTCTTTGAAACAGGGACCATCTATAGTACCTAGCACAATGGAACTCCAATAGTTCCTGGAGCCGCTAGGACCTATTGGAATACAAATAATTAATAATAATAGAGTGAAACCTGTCTAGAACATGTCCCCAGTGAGTAATTCCAGGAGTTGCAGTCCTCTGACCCTTGTGACCAGCAATGAGTGGCAGCAAAGCCTCTGCCTTACAGTAGAGAATTGTACTCCAGTGAGACAAGGAAGCAGTCATGTTGGTAGAAGAGCTATCACAACACTCACATGGTCACTTTTATATTTTGAAAATGCAGAAGAGAAAAGATATTATTATATTATCTCTTCCCATCTCTTTGAATGAAAAGGTTTAGTAAAACATGCATTAAAAACCCATCCTCATTTGCTGATTAATGTCTACCTATTTGAAGGATGGAAACAGTGTATCATGTAGTGCTGAATGGGCTCCTGCAACTTTATGTATGGCAGGAGTTCCCAAACTGTGGTACGTGAACCCTTAGTGGTATGTGAGACATCTCTGGAGGGTACACAGGAGAAATTCTGTAACAGTAGATTTTATGTATTAATTATTTTATTTATTGTATTTTCATATTAGGCTATTCAGACGAAGCTTTAATACTGTGGGAATTTGTTATATAAAATACAGTAGTTACTTTACTTCAAAATGTACTAATGAGAACATAGATACACAGAGCCCTCACCTCCAATCACAGGACAGTGCGGGTTCAGTTGCCCAGCAACTGACCTCAGAACTTAGGGTGTTTTTTCGGTTGTATATGTCACCATGTAACTGTAGGTAACAGTGAAATATGGGCAGATGGCTAAAGACAGGTGGTATTAAGAAGAACACACAGTATCAGTGATGAGAAGGGTCGGGGTATGCGGGCAGCTGGTACATTTGGAAGGGAGTAAGCATTAAGACAAGTTTGGGAACCTCTGATGTATGGTTTCAGAGTAGCAGCCGTGTTAGTCTGTATTCACAAAAAGAAAAGGAGTACTTGTGGCACCTTAGAGACTAACAAAGGTGTCCTTTCCTGGCTGGCTAGAAAAAAGGGTTGTTGCCCCTTTAAGGACTTTCCCTAACAACTGGGGACAGAGGTGGAGGAAGGAGGAAACTTTACCTGTATGGAGTGAGGAGGAGCAGAAAACAGCTGGACATGGTCAGGGGAAAACAATGTCCTTCCAGCTCACTGGAAGAAGTGAGGGGGGGGGAGGTGAGGGGGGTATTAATAACCCATGCAGTCCTGGAGAGGCAGCCTTTGACCTCGATTGCACTGGCAGCACCCACCTACCCACACACCTACAGAATTGAAAAAAGGTCCCTCCATGATCCACTGTGGGCATTACACTGGTTGCCCTTTTTCTTTTGGAGCCTGGAAGGAATTTTTCCTTCATGGCCAAATTGGCTGAGGCAGGGTGGAGTTTTTTGTGTTTCCCACAACAGTATGGGACCCAGTGGGGTGGGACAGGAAGGTTAGGTTCTAACATCACAATTCAATTAGTAAAACTCATGGCAGATGTTCAATGCAGGTACTCAGTATGGAGGGGATACTGTCATCAGATAAATGGATTGGAAAAGGATGTAAAGGAAAGCATCTTTTAAGGAAACTGAGGAAGTGGGATTTCGGGCTCCTACGTTTGGTACAGCAGGGAATTGACCTCCCTCCTTTTCTAGCCCCCTTAACCCTCTCATGAGGGGAGGGAAGCAGGTCCCAGCCATGAGACCCTAGGACCAGGTTGGGGATTATATACAAAGGATTTAAACAAAAGCATCCCTTCAGGGAGCTGAGAAGTGGGGGTTGAGACGCCTACATCTGGTTCAGCAAGGAGCCAAACTCCCCTCCTTTTCTAGCCCTCTTAAACCTATTATGAGCATAAGCAGGTGGAAAGGATTAAGGAAATGATGATGACCTATATTGTACAATTTATTGTTGGGTATTCCCACATATTTTAAGTAAATAAAGTTGCACCCTAATTAAACCACATCTGTTGCCTCCTGCCTTGCTTCCGGGGTGACTGGACAATAGGAGACTTACAAGGAACAAAGAGATGCACATACATAACTCAGGCAGTTAAAGTTTAAAGAGAAAAGATGATGCCACAAAGACACACACCATTTATAAAATCTTTAAACATTGGCTTCAGCAAAGTAGTTACGAGAAATGCCCTCAGAGATACAAAATCTAGGAAAAATAGTACTGGCATCTAATTACACCAGTGCAGTTTGCTACTTTTATCTGTAATTGGACTGTATAGTCTTTCATTCTAATTTACTTTACATCTAAACTGTGATAATCAAGACAAGCAGAACAGAATGGCCTGTTACTGGCTATACCACTGACACCAGTTAATGCCTAATTATAACAACTAAATTAAAGATGTGACTGTAAAGAGGTTGAGTATCAGTTTGAAACATTTAATTCTGTGGAAAGAAGTAGAGATTTTAAATCCTAAGTAAAAAAAAAATCAATATTATGGCTCATTATATTGGTATTGCTAAACAGATTAATGAAATTAAGTATTTTGTTTTCTAAAAAACATTTTATCATGATGTAAAGATGGTTTTTAATGAAGGACCACAACAGAGAAGGAAATTCACATTCTGAATCAATTTATAAACCAAACTAATCTGGACAAGACTGGATGGGGAATTTACTTTCTTATGAAATCTCTGCAGGTTGCATGATGCAGAATATGATGCAGATTTACTGCAGCATTCTGAAAAACCATGTAAATAGCATATAACGGAGGAGGAATCCAGGATTCCAGGAATTCTCTTTGGCGTAAATCTAATTTTTAATTAAAATCTTTTCGAAAACTCAAAATACATATTAATTTCCTTAGAAAGACAAATTAGCCACAGAGAATAATGTTAGCTACCAGAAAACATGCAAGGGAAGAAAAGGAGTTCAGGAATACTCAGAACCGTTGAACTGTACCTAGTGTAAATTCTGAACACTCTATCTTAGGGAACATAATGTAAATTGGTCATCTGCGTGTTTAATTAATTACATAAGAATTCTCTAGAAGCTGAAGAAGAAGAAATGCGGAAAATAAAAGTTAAGATTGTTAGCACTTTTGCTAAAAATATTCCGCTCTAGAGAACAGGTAGGTAGAGTCCATATAAATGACAAGAAATTATTTGCTGTTCAGGGGCATTCAGGGCAATATAGTACAAGAAATGTCACTGATGAAGAGAGGATTAGCAAAATATCAACAAAATGAAATATTCACATTTCCACAGGTGTTAAATTTCTAATCTTAACAAAAATATTTATTTGCTTCTACCCCATGGACAACAATATTTTGTGGCTTCTTCCATTTATGGATAGATCTAAGGAGGAAGGTTGGCTTTGCTTTTAAAGTATCGGACTTGCCCACCAGGGTTCATCTCCTAGCTGCCACAGACTTCTTTTGTGATATTAACAAGTCATTTAACCCTCAATATTGTACCCCAACTTCCCATCTGTAAAAATGGGATAATGATACTTCCTTTTCTTCCACTCTTTGTCAACTTGTAATGTATTATACAACAACCACTTTCAACAACACCTATGCATAAAGTAGGGTTAAAGTAAACCCAGGTGTACACTATGCTCTCCAAGATTTTCCAAGTGTGGCTTGGATATTTATTCTTTAGATCTATTGATGGGAAGAATGTATTATAAGAAATTTCAAACTCATTCAAATATAATGGATTAGAAAATAATTTAAGGAGAATGTAAATATTTGCAAAGTTCCTCAGTCTGGTATCACCAGGGCTTTTTTCCGCCTTTTGATCATTTTTGCTGCTACTGAAAATCAAGATCAGTGTGCAACATGCCTATTTCTTAGCTACGGTGCTTAATTTGTGTCAGGACTTGCCAGGGCTGAGCCCCAGCACCTCTAGGCTTGGCAGTTCATAGCCCTGGCACCTGGTTGCTTGCTTCATCAGTTATGAAACTAAAAAAATTGCTTGAGCCCTGGCACCTCTTTCATCACAAATTAAGCACTGCTTATTTGATTTGGTTAGCTTGAATTATGGAAGAGCTCGTGACAGAGGTCGTGACTTGTTTTAACAATTGTATCTTTCCTGTTTATTTTATTTTAAAAACCAGAGGCAGAAAGCTAAACTATTTACAAAGAAAATATTTCATTGAAAACATTATGACTTTGTTTCTTGGCATTTTTTGAGATTTTTAAAAATCCTAGGATGCTGTATTTAAGAGTCTGATCTTTTAAGGCTCTTCCATTTCCATTTGTTTCATTCTTTTGTTCTCAGGAAATATTTCAGAAAGGTGCAGGAGTTTTGCATTAAAAATGACGAAGAAACAGTCCTCACTAAATCATACTGGTGCATTTCTACTGTTACTAGTGACTTCCCATTAGTCTGTGTCTTATTAAGAATTCATTTTTAGTGTACCAAAAACATTTCTAATATAATACAACAAAAATCTAGATGTAATAATTTTTAAGTGTTGTTTCTTCATTCCTGACAATATAAGAGTCTTATCTTATCTTGTAAGATAGAAGTGATAAACTGGTGGAAGTTCTGAATTACAGATGTATTGAAATACAGTACCCACCAGAGTTTCAAGTAACCCCAAAAATGAGCAGGAAGGTAGATGTAGACAGGCGCTCTCTCTCACCTACTGCTAAAAGTTTTCTGTTAATTATCCACTGTGCTTGACCTCACACCATTACAAGCTCTCTGAGCTCTTGTGCTCAAGAAATTAAAGAAAGGCCAAATTTAATAGTGGTGGAAAAACATTTCAAAAGTCTTTTTGTGTAAGTGCTGTGTGATTTTAACCCTTTATACATTCATCTAACTAAAGTACAATCATTGTACTGTAATAATGAACGGTATATAAAAAAGGTCAGGAACTGATTTTAGCCTTGTATGTGGCTAATAGCTGGAGATTATTTTAATGACTATTCTACAACTGCAAGTTCAAGACAGCCTTGAATGAAAGGCCTGGATCGAAACTCCCCCAAACTTTGTGCAATTTCAGTTCTGGACTTAGATCTGCACTTTCCAGCTCAGCATTTCATTGTCAGCTGAGAAAGAGGAATATTCACACTTGATGTTAACACAGCCTAATAAAAAACTGCTAATACCATCAATATTTGTATCATACTAATGTTTTTTGTGTTAGATGTTCCTTTTTTATTCCCACCACACCAGTCCTACCTTTGAGTGTACATGCAGTATACCATATAAAGCACAGATGAGAAAATCGGATGGAATCTCATCCAAATATATTAATGAATCTAGTCCCCAGGTGAATGGTAATACTATTCATCTTTTATAGGCAGCCAGATACCACAGTTTAAACTGCTCTTTCTGAGTAGTTTAAAGACTTCTCTGGTTTAAAGGTTTATTAAGTTTTCATTAAATTACAATATAGTACCAGCAGTACATGCCAGCCAGTTCATATGCCTGAAATAGCAAATACTAAAACTGTTCCATAAATTTGGTAAGCAACATACACTCTTCCTGTCCCCAAAGAAAAACACCAGTATGGCTTATCGTATTCAACAGACGAGAGACAGTGTCCAAAACATTACATCAGGGATGCTTTATATAACCTCATCTTTTATAAAGCATGTCAATGAGCCCTAACTTGAAGATAAATTTCTTTGTGAACAGCAAGGGGTCAGCAAGGCTAGACAGAAGCAGTCAATCCTGACCAAGTGTCCACAACTTAAAACACCAAACGACAAACTTTCCTGGCAGCAGTGAAAGGGGGAAAGGTGGTAGATAGCCTGAACTGTCACCCCCACCCCATTTTCAGTACTCAAATCCTAACTTCCCAAGTTCAAACTGCCTACTTAAACCAGAAGACTTAGTACACAATTCCAAGACCTGTAGACTTGTGATGGTTACAGCCAGGGAGATGGGATGGGAAGCAGCACCAGCTTGGATGATTCTGCAGATACACCGCTTTGGCATGGAAAGTGGATTGATACCAAATTTGCAGGAAGAGTATTTTGACTCCTAGTAGGGTCAGGAGGCTCATTCCTCCTCTCCCCCACCCCCAACCCCCCCCACCCGCGGCCCGCACACACACACACACAAATCTATCCCAATACGTATATTGGACTAAACTTTGTTGCCAGGGCAACCTATCTGAATTGTTGATCCTATGAAAAGGCATACCATAAATTCATTGAATCTCAATACCTGTGTTTGCACATTGCAAGGTTCATGTCTGTGCTTCAAAGTCCAAAACAAAAGTACCCAAGTAACCTGGCAAACTGCAGTCCCTGTGAGTGCCTGGGGAGATGCAAATCATAATCCTATTCAAGGAAACGCAATACAGGATCTCCACACTAACCATGATACCAGTAATATATACAGGAGGGAGGAAAAGGAAGTGGTATGCATTCACCTGATGCTTCCTTTTATGGGTGGCATTTGGCCAATCTGGCACCCTTCAGAGAAATCAGGATTGATGCCTCTGATGCCACTGGTTGCTGTGTATTTCCTACCCTCTCAAACCCAACCCATAGGAGCACTAGCTGTAATGATCATTGCCCCTTATTTCAAAGCATGCAACGTGTGCTTTGGGCCTGTAAAGTCAAGAAAGGATTCTGAAGGAATTTGCCTTTCCATCCTACTTAATCATGAAAATGACTGTGGAAATCAATTTATAAAATTGTTAAAGCAGAAAAAAATCAATTAAGTCCTACATTTGCTGGCTTCCAGTTAAAATTTAAGCAGTGTAAAGAGGGGGGAAAAATCCAGAAACATAAACAATACCAAATACCTTATACATATGCACTGCACATAAATCTATACTGTTAGACCCATAAGTTCTACAGACCCAAATCTGATATTAACTGAATGCAAATTATTAATTTAATAGCACCAGTAAGCAAAACCAATACTAAAAAGGAAGGGATAAGAAGAAATCATTATTTGTTTTCAGTTAAACCTTTTGCATGCGTGCAACCAATATTTTCCTCCAGAGACTTTGTTTTCACATTAACTGTCATCAATACATGCCACCTTGTGAATGAATTTGTGTATCTATCTCTATCTATATATATCCTGCTGGCTCAATAGGCCAGTCTTTACTTGTGAGAGGCGTTCTGCTATCCAAATGTCTTATGACAGGAAATTGTGATGGAAGTGTGTTCCAGATGCTTTACATTGGTCATCCTAACTCATTCAGCAGTAATGGCAATTATTTGACAGTGTGAAGACCTTAATGGGATTGTAGAATGTATTCTAAATGTATAGAAGAGTACAGGCTATATAAGGTATGCACACAGCAGTGAAAACTAGCTGCTGCAGAGTTACCATATGAATATAAAAACATGCTTCCTTGTGGTATTCCACTAGCTCTATAGCTGATTAAATGCTATTAAGGAAATACCACTCAACATAGAGCTAGTGAAATTTGAAGAACTTGACAAATACTTTTTGCTGCTATTCAAACCTGGTCTGGATTTGAACCAGTGATCTAGAGCTGAAAGACTCTGCCCCCAATTCTGAGCTGTGATCCAGCCCCTTTGCACCATCATTGCAGTATAAACCCAGGCACATTTCTGAGCTGAATTTCATCCCATGCATGGGGGTTTCCCAGGCAAAGTAGGCTGACATAACACCCTTTTACTGCCCCAACCTCCAAAGCCCCTAGTGTAGCGGTGTTCTGTGGGTGGTGTGGCTAGTGCACTCTGTGCTCCAAACGAACAACACGGAGTCAGATGGCACCTTAAAGACTAACAGATTTATTGGGGCATAAGCTTTCATGGGTAAAAAACCCACTTCTTCAGATGCATGGAGTGAAAGTGACAGAAACTGGCATAACTATATATTGGCATCTGAAGAGAAGGGAGTTACCTTACAAGTGGAGAACGAATGCTGAAGGACAATTTAGTCAAGGTGGATGTGGTCCACTCCCAATAATTGATGATGAGGTGTTAATACCAAGAGAGGGAAATTTGCTTTTGTAGTGAGCCAACCACTCCCAGTCCCTATTCAAACCCAAATTGATGGTGTTAAGTTTGCAAACGAATTGTAGCTCAGCAATTTCTCTCTGAAGTCTTGTTTCTGAAGTTTTTTGTTGTTGAAGAATGGCTACTTTTAAATCTGTTATTGAGTGTCCAGGGAGACTGAAGTGTTCTACTGGCTTTTGTATGTCACCATTCCTGATGTCTGATGTGTGTCCATTTATCTTTTTACGTAGCGATACCTTCAACAATCGGTTAGTCTTTAAGGTGCCACCAGACTCCTCATTGTTTTTGTGGATACAGACTAACACAGCTTGGCACTCTGTGCTCTGGCTCTCTGGGTTACCAGATGGCTCCACTGGGGAGCTGTTGCAGGCAACACAAATTAAGGCAGCTCATGGGCCAATTCTAACTTATTCCAGGGACCAGACCCAGACTTTGTGAGGCCCAGGCGGCACAGCTCAGAATCAGGACCTTTCTATTCTAATCCCTTCAGCCAGCCAGTCCCAGCCTCAGACTGATCCACAAGGCTCACAAGGTCTTTCCCTGGGAAATCCTGAATTCAAAGGTTCTTACAAAGGAGACAGAACTTCTTTCAATATACATTGGCTTGCAGGGACCCAGTGAAGAGAAGGCTCTGGAGGACATCATTACAGAGGAGCTGTTGAGGACACCTGCAGGCGCAGTGGCACTGCACTACCTCTATAGCTGCCAATAAGGGGGAGATCTCACCCGGGACATGCTGCTGCTGCTCCGATGGAACGCCAAAGGCTCGGACAGCAAGTGCCTGCCTGTGGGCACGGACTCTTTGGAGGGCCTGTTGAAAGCGGCAGCAGCCACTTCTCCGCTCTCAGCAGCAGCAAGCTGCAGGCATTGGAGAGGGATTAAAAAAAACATGACTCCAGTTATCTTTACAAAGTACAGCCCCATGGGGGATTGGAGGAGACGTGCCTGGGGTGATAGGTGAAGGAGGAACATCAGAGGCACACTAAAATCTCAGCAGTAAGTAACTTTAGACTCCATCACAAGAAGGGCTGTTTGGCTGATGAGTCTGCATAGTTTCAGTCTCACCTACCACTCCTCAGCTCCTTTCCCAAGGTCCCCGGTGGACTCACTATGTAGGCTGTCAAGAAGCCGTGCGTGATTCTACTGTGTTCAGAGCCTTCCGCTGCTCTTTCTTGGGGATTTCCTTCTTGGGATTTGCCCTTCCCTTCTGCTCCCAAGTTTGCCTATCTGTAAATAAGGTATAACACTTACATGACTGGCCAGTTTTATAATTCATTCACCTACATGACCTGAATCCATAATGTTTCACAGCCTCATGCAATGATATAACTCCAAGAAGTACTGTCCATGAAGGAGCAGAGACATTTCAGTGTCAGCAGTGACACTCCTAGGAGCAGTACTCTGAACAGGTACTTAAAACTGTGAAAACAAAGCAACTAAAATGTTGCCCCTAAGACTACAGCAGATGGCAAGGGAGGGTCAACATTTTTCAACAAAATGATTTGTCATCATAAAATGCCAATTTGTTGAAACGAACACCGCTTGTGGAAAAGAGTCAGTTTGAACATATTTCTCCGTAAAAAAAAAATTTTGAAAGCAGTTTTGAAATTGTTGAAACATCCCTGTGATGGGGTGCAACTCACCACTGTGGCACTCCCTGATGGATGTTCCAGGGATCAGCTCTGCTAGCTGGTGCATATCTGACAGACTCTTCCTTCTCTCCCGTTTCTCCTTTCTCTCCTCTTTGGTCCCTTTGGCCTTCTCTACCAGCTTGGTGCACCCCCTCTGGGTATCCAGCACCCCTTTCTGTTCCTTTCTGTCTCCTTGCCCTTTCCTTAGCTCAGGTCCCCTTTCTCATCCCCAGTCGGGATGCTGCCCTTCCTTGGGCTCCTGTTCTGTCTGTAAGGGCACTTACTGCCTCTTCACATGCCTTGGTTCCCCACAGGCAAAATAAGGGCACTTACTGCCTCTTCACAGGTCAGGAACCTTGGGGTTTCCCTGCTCTCTTTCCCTTGGGAGTAGACTTCTTCTTTTCCCAATAGGGGCACCTTCTCTTGAAGTGTCCCCTCTGCCCATAGGCATAACACTGCCCTGCTCGGACTTCTGGCCTGACCCTCGGACCTGGCTTCTTGCCCCAGGCTCTCTGGCCCCGATCACCTCCTGGAGGGCCGTGAGCAAATAATGCTGCTCTTCCACTGGTTGCCTCAGGCATTCCTGCAAATATCTCTGTGCCTCCTACTGTTACTGCTGGTTCTCCAAGATCTGCCACACCAACGCCTCAATCCCTGTTGGTTGATACCAGCCTGCTTCAGCGGAAGTGGCAGCTTTGAAGTCCAGCCTGGGAAGGTACACCTGCCTTCCGCCAAAAAGGCCTTGGTACATGGCAGCTCCATAGTCCCTTTACCTTCAAGTGTCCCTGAAATAGTCTTTCAAACTCCTTTTCCGTCAGGGGCAACTGTCAAGCAATCTCTAAGTCTCTCACTCAGTCCCCTTCCCTCAGGGGTGACCGAATGACCACATTTTCCAGCATGTGTAACGGGGTATGACCCATCACTGTGGCACCCCCTGCTGGATGTCCCGGGTATCAGCTCTGCTAGCCAGTGTGCCCTCTTCTGGTGGCATCTTGCCACCATCACTTTGGTTCCAGGGACACAGCCCTCCAGCTTTGCTGCACTCTGAACTCCGCACTTCCGGGGGACAGTATCACAGTCCCTCAGCCCATCCATTTCCTCAGGGGCTGGTGAGGGTGAGCGGGGGTCCCATTTGCGGGTCCCATTTGATGGCTGCCATTTGCTGCATCCCCGCCGACTCCTCTGTAGATCTCCTGGGCCACTTCTCCGTGGCCCTAGCACTCCAGGAGCTGTCTTTTACTCCCTGGGTTTCTGCCTGCAGCACTGCTCTGCCCAGGGTGCCTGCTGCCTTCAGCCTGCAAGGCAGCCAGTCCTCTTCCCTCCGCAAGATCCAGGGAGTGACTGAAGCTGCTCTGCTCTGCAGCCCTTCTTATATGGGCCAGCCCGGCGCTGATTGGCTGCTCCTCGCAGCCCCCCTCTGATCGGCTACCTCCTGCACAGCCTCACAAGGGCTGTATTAACCCCTTATAGTCCAGTGTGGGGCATGCACCCCATCACAATCCCAGTTAGACTTTTTTTTTTTTAACAAAAAATTCAATTTTTTCATTTTGAAAAATGTTTGGTTGAGAAACATAAGCAAATTAGTGTCTATGTGTATTTAAAAAGGGACCAACACTGCTACAACAACACTTATATGCCATTATTTAAAGGTTGATTGATGAGTATTATTGATGAGTATTATTAACTACTCAAAATACATGTTTAAATCCATGTTTCCAATCCCATGCAATAGCATTTTCCAAACATTTCCTGAAGAAAGTACTGATCCTAGATATATTTGGAATGAATATTTCCAAATAGATTTTCATCACCATAAACCTCTATAGATTGGTGGAGGGGGAATTTAGCTACTGCTTTTATTTTATCTGGCCCACTAATTAAGCCACGTTTGCTCAATTAACATCCAATATTAAAAAATGTAGCCCACTTATTTATTCTAAAATTCTAAGTGTCCCTTTCTCTTTGCAAAACTTACCTCAGTGTTTCATTGTGTTCTTTGAGGTCCCTAGTTCAAATTAAATCACCAACCATTATAACTTCAGCACCTTGCAATCCCATGATCTGTGCAATGACTTTTTGAAATACCACAAGAGCGGAACTAATGCCAAAAGGCATTCACTTAAATTTATAATGTCCAAATGGTGTATTAAAAGTCATTAGCTTAGAACTTGATTCATCTAACTTTACTTGCCAAAATGCATGTCCTACATGTACCACTGAGAATATTTTTGCTTCTTAGAACTTAGTTGCCATTTCTTCAATAATTTTTATTGAATAACATTAATGTTTTATGGGTTTATTTAAATGCATGGATCAATGCATATATATACGTTATTTGGATTTTAAATTACAACCACAGAATTAACCCAGTCTGTAGGCTGTTGCACCTTTTCAATAACTCCCAGCTTTTCCATATTATCAAGATCAGATTTTATTTTATCTCAGCAGGCAAATGGAATTTTTCTTGATGGATGAATCAGTGGTAGTACTCATTTGTAATATGGCATTTCTCCTTCATGGTAACCTAACCCTAGGAAGATATCTATCAGTTCTCCTTTATGATGCCTGTGCTTCCTGTATATGACACAGCGGCATTTGCCACAGACATCTAACCCTGTCAGGGGCACATCTGTATTTATGATTTGGAAAGATATTTAGTTACGGCGGTTTTTTTTTAAAACAATGTATGAGCTATTTGCCCCTATGCATTACCTAATTATAAAACATGGGTTTCTTTAGATTTTTGTATTGTAACCTCAACTAAATTTCCTCAGGTTAGATTTTCTTTGAATTAATATGGCATTGTGTATTGGCATCCAGCTTGAAGGATACAACTTCACTATTAACATCTAGCCATTTTAGACATTTTAACTCAATCTGCTCTGTTCTTGCTAAGTGTACCTACTAAGTGACATCTTAGTAAGTGTACCTACTGTACCTACTAAGTGACATCTTAGACTGTCTTCCTTTGTATCATGGGGCACGGGTCACTTGCTGGAGGATTCTCTGCTCCTTGAAGTCTTTAAACCACGATTTGAGGACTTCAATAGCTCAGACATAGGTGAGAGGTTTTTCGCAGGAGTGGGTGGGTGAGATTCTGTGGCCTGAGTTGTGCAGGAGGTCGGACTGGATAATCATAATTGTCCTTCTGACCTTAATATCTATGAATCTATACCAAACACTCTTTGCTTTATCTGCATAACATATTGTAGAAGAGTGATTCACCAGCCAGGGGACACCCTTGTGTCAGGGCGTAGTAGGCTTTCATCCTCTGGTGCGCCCTGCCAAGAGTCATGCTGGCCCTGTGGTAGTGTGCGTCTTCTTGTGACTCAGCCTTCCAGCCAGGTTACATTCAAACACACTACACTACTCTGGAGTAACAGAGAATCCTGAAACACAACCATCCAATGACCATATTCCATTGTAACTCTCACACCTTCTGGGTGTGGCGCTCTGTCCCTTCTATTGGCACAGAGACCACTTAGAGAGCGTTAAATGAGTCTGTTCTACAGCCTTAGCTAACAGCCAGTTGGTTTTTAGCTCATGCGGTAGAGGCTCATGCACTAAGCTCCAGAAGCCTCCGGTTCAATCCCGCCCGCTGACAACCGGGGTCTGTCGGCGTTACACCAGGTCTTCTTACCCCTTATATTGGGGGCTTTCACGCCACCTTCCTTGGTGGCTGGTAGGGGAAACCAGACTCTCCCTCTACTCTGCATCTGGACCCTGTGGCAAGCATTTAAGGTTTGCTTTCTCCAGCTCCTTCTTGCCTTCCTACCGCAGCTTATCTCCAGGCCCTTTCCGGGCTTACCGCTACACAGAATCTTTGCCCTTTCTCAGCTCTGCAGAGCCCTTTCCTGCTCTTGTACAGATCTATGCCTCCCAGAGCTTTCTCCCTGGCGGCCTGACTCCTGTCCCCAGTCTCTCTGCATACCTGTGTCTCTTGCCTCCAAAGCACCAACCCCAGAGTTGTCTCTCTGATGTCTGACCCTTTTTTCAAGGCTCACCCTATCAGCTCACTACTCCTGCTACTCACTACTCCTACTACCAATGGGGGAGGTTTAGATTGGATATTAGGAAAAACTTTTTCACTAAGAGGGTGGTGAAACACTGGAATGCGTTACCTAGGGAGGTGGTAGAATCTCCTTCCTTAGAGGTTTTTAAGGTCAGGCTTGACAAAGCCCTGGCTGGGATGATTTAACTGGGACTTGGTCCTGCTTCGAGCAGGGGGTTGGACTAGATGACCTTCTGGGGTCCCTTCCAACCCTGATATTCTATGATTCTATGATTCTATGATTCCTGCCCTTTCTCAGCGTCTATCCTGTCCCTTTGCCAGAGCACCCTTTTCTGGAGTGAGGATCTCAAGACCAACTCTCCCACTGGGCCTCTGCCTCCGTTCTACAGCCCTGAATTCATTCCTTTATTAATCATCCCACTCTTCTCAGCTGAGACTCACCCTTAATTCAGACACCCAACTCCTCCCCATCTGAGCCTAATCATAAATTGGGATTGACCCATCCTTCCCATGAAACCGGATACACTAACTGGTCTCTGGTTCCATTTAACTCTTTCTCTCCCAGTGTGGGGTATACACCCCATCACGCATACTTTTCAGAAGAATGATGTTTTCTCTCACATTTGTAGAATATTTGACCAAGTGTTTGGCAACTTCTTTGTTTGTGTCCTCACACCATTCCATTTAGCGCAAAGGAAATTTGACAAGTAGCAAATCCTTTATTCCTATTTTAACTGGTATTTTGATTTCCTGTATTTTTAGTTTTCTTTTTTTAAGTGCCACATTGACTAGTTCTTCATTGACTAGTTCTTCAGTTCATCCCTTAGGTACAGAATCTGAATTTTACTGCTTCTACAAATCTCTTGGCTCAGGATAAAATTAAATATACTTCTCACAGCCATCTGAATCTCACTTGGCCATTTTGTATTCCATTTAAGAGTCATAGAAGTACAGTAGTTCCAAAACTCACACATCTGAGCGTTAAGCTTTCCAGTAATATGTGCCTCATATGGTTTATAATAAATCTTGCAAATAAAAATCAAATTGCTTTCTCAAAAGTAAAATATTTCTGGGGTTACAGAACCTCCCAAAATGATCCAAAATCTGTTCCATAGTCTCTTTATATTCTCCTTTCTTTGATGTAAAAATGGTATGTATCTGCAACATTCA
Source organism: Chelonia mydas (assembly GCF_015237465.2). Taxonomy (NCBI): domain Eukaryota; kingdom Metazoa; phylum Chordata; order Testudines; family Cheloniidae; genus Chelonia; species Chelonia mydas. The sequence goes on from NC_051252.2 coordinate 21,695,996, forward strand.
TAAAATATTCCAGTTGGAGAAACGTCTTTGCATGGACTTGAAGTGCTTCCTCTGTAGACACTGTAGGCAATGAGAAAAATATTAAATTGCTCCTTAGACTGATGCAATTTTCTGTACTGTGTCTTGGCACATCCAGTGGTTCTGGAGGAAGACATTGCTCCATGATATTTTGTTCACTAATGTTTAATGAGAATCTCAGCTGGCACGTTTGTCTGGAAACATATTGTCTGCAGACAAATACTTTCATATTAATTGCCAGAGCACTCAGCTTAGTCTGAGCCTGGTCAGGCTCCTGCACATATTTAGCTGACTCCAAGCGGGTTCAGAAGCTAATCACAAGAATTACCACAGTCACTCCCATATTCTACAATCTATACTTGCACAGCACAACTCACATTATCCCATGTTCTTGGGAAGATGCACAAAACGTTTAATCATTAAAAATATCATTCAAACCCAGCTGGCAGATTTCAAAGTTTATAAAAATTGGGATAGTGGTAAATAATGTAGAGGGCAAGTCACTGATACAGAGCGATATTACTTATCGGATGGGAGATGCTATCCTGGGAAGCAGTGACTCTGAAAAAGATTTGGGGTTTGTGGTGGATAATCAGCTGAACATGAGCTCCCAGTGTGATGCTATGGCCAAAAAGGCTAATGCAATCCTGGGGGGCATAAACAGAGCAGTAGGTGTAGAGGTTATTTCATCTCTGTATTTGGCACTGATGCAGCCACTACTGGAATTAGGAACACTACTAGTGTTTCTAGTTCTGGAGTCCACAATTCAAGAAGGATGGTAATAAATTGGACAGGGTTCAGAGAAGAGCCACAAGAATGATTAAAGGATTAGGAAAAAATGCCTTATAGTGACAGACTCAAGGAGCTTAATCTATTTAGTTTAACAAAGAGAATGTAAAAGGGTGATTTGATTACAATCTGAAAGCATCTACATGGAGAAAAAATATTTGATAATAGGCTCTTCAGTCTAAAAGAGAAAGATATAAAATGAGCCAAAGTCTGGAAGTTGAAGCTAGACAAACTCAGATCAGAAATAAGGTGTATGTTTTTAACAGTAAGGGTAATTAACCATCTGAACAATTTATTAAGAGTTGTGGTGGATGATCCATCACAGGCAATTTTTAAATCAAGATTAGATGTTTTCCTAAAAGCTCTGCTCTAGGAATTATCTCTGGGAAATTCCATGGCCTGTGTTACACAAGAGGTCAACCTGACCAAGGCAAGCTAGTTCTGAGCCAGAATGTAGTGAAAATTGTCCTACTAGGTTTGAAAGCTACAAAGCTCTTTGGTGTAGGAACTGTCTTTTACTATATAATTGTATAGCACCTAGTAAAATGGGACTTCAACATGGTTGAGCCTTGCAGGCACTACTATTATATATATATATATTGTATAACACTGGCATTGGGGGAAGTCAGCTAACTCTGGAGAGTTGGCAGGACATGCTCAAACCTCAGTTAACTAGAGTATTGCTTAACTAGAATTTTAAACTGGGGATGTTCTGTGCCAGCTATTTGCTCATAAAATGATAGTACATTAGTGTGTATATTATTTATTTATGCATGAATGTCCCTGTGTGTGCACACACACACACTAGAAAGAAAGAAAGAAAAAAAGAAAGAAAGAAAGTCATTCATTCTCTTATCTGTATGAGGGGATATTTCAGTTTAACAAAATAAGGTCAGACAGTAAAAGGCAGAAACCTTTGTAATAAAGAACAAATCACATTTTACTTTCTTGTATAATTAAAATGTATGCATGAAAGTCACACAATTCCTGTTGACACTACTGTTAGCCAGAAGCAAAATTATTTGAAAAACAACATTCTTTTAATATTATATATATATATAAACATAACAACATGATCCTTTTGGCTGCACAGTCTTCAACAAAAATAATTCTAAACAGACAGTATAATATGATTCGTTTAAAAGAGTTAACAAGGTATAGCCTATTCTTAGTTGTATTTTAAATCTTCATGTATTAAATATGACCAGAAAATATCAGTAAAAATTAACCTAAAGCTTAACGGCTTATGTAAGAATGCTTTAATAAAAAAATGTTGCTGAGGTTATTGAACTGTACAATTAAACCCCTCCCACTAAATACTTTTCATTCTAATTTCTATCTAAAGCTTATTCAGCAAACCAAAATGCCAATGCATTTCTTCAATTTCCACTTCTTTGAACCTGCTAATGTATGAATAAAAAAGATTTATTTGTGTTATTAGCCACATATAACCCTCTTGTCTAAAAAGTAGCTTTAAACACAAAATTCCTGAGATATACACGAACCTACAAAATATCTGAAAGATCATTTTGATTTTTTTTTTGCAAGCTATATTTGATTTACATCAATTAGGTCTTTCACATAAGGTATCATATAACAGGAAGGCTAATAACCCAGAAATAACCTCATTAAAAAAGACAGCATATCGGTCTAAAGCAGAATGAACTCTAAGCAGAAAAATTAGTGACCTGGAAAGTAGCAGGAAGAGGTAATAGCAATACAGAGAAAAAATACATTTCCCATTAGCTAGTCAAAAGTAGAAATCACCAGCAATAAAGTAAAATTACAATAGAAGCATAAGGAGAACATTTTATAAAATGTTTTTTATCTTTACAAATTCTATAGCATACAATGTATATTTGCCAACTAAGATACTGTCTGAAACTACGTTAGTACTATTAGTTCGTCCATGGGTTCTTTCAGATGCATGAAACAGTCTCTGGCAGCGTATTACTAGCAAGCCTAATACATTTACATTAAATTATCAGTGCATGATTCCACTATCTATGAATTCATCTATTTTAAAATTAATGATTAATAATGGTTACCAAATGTGGTTTTACAGAAATTCTCCTAATTTAATATTACCTGTTTGGATTCCAGTTCTAGCAAGCTCTTTTCAAACAATTCCTGTTAATATGCTGAGCATTTTTTTTAAAAAGCCGAAATATTTCCTGCTCACAAGGCATGATTTCACAGAGAACACATTTCCTAACATTTTTCTTCATGAATCACATCAAGCTACATATGTAACTGTCCTCACCTCTACCAGGGCTAAACTGGATATATTCAGTTGAAGTCAATGGTGTCAATGAAGTTAGTCTAGTTTTTTGCCAGTTTAAATGACAGCAGCATCTTGCCCGAAGTATATAACTCACCAACAAAGTAAACCATAAAGTTTGGTTTGATTGTATTTGATGGACAGCATTTTGTAAATATGTTTACACACACACACACGGTAGAATTTGAATGATTTTATCTGCTCCTCAGTTTTATTTTAACCAGTTTCAAAAAGATGGAAGAATGAAATAGCACTAGTTGAGAAATCTTAGTTACATAAAACTCCTACCTACATGCGTGCATTTTTACTTTACCTTTTAAAATCAGGATTACTGGGAAAATATCTGGTTACAACAAATTGTAGGGCAAATTATCCCGTGTTGGATTCTCACTTTCTGGCCAATGGTCTGGCTGGAAATCAGTGCTCCACCTAATAAACCACGGAACTCAGATGTGGTCAAATCCCCCCCGACTTGGCAGATCATGGTGACCCTGTGCCTCTTCACTGCCTCCAGGACTAAGGCAACCCTATTTCTGCTGAAGCCGTGGTTCCATTGGCCGCTGCCCTTTCTCAGGGTGAGGGGTTCATCTGGTGAGAGGGAACTGCTATAAGAATGCCTGTGGGCTTATAGAAGGATGGTTCTGTGTAGAGTAACTGGTTATCCATTTCTGTGCACCTTCACCCACTCCCAACATGACAGGCCATAACTGGTGTTCCATGAGATCATGAGGAAAAGGGAAACATACCATAGACCTGACTGTTAGCTGGTTGGCAGACTCATCATCTGAGGAAGGAAGAATAAAAGCACAAGCTATGTATCACTTCACATTTCTTTCCTTGTGGCTGGCTTTGTTTCCAAAAACAAAATGCAAAACCAGAACAAATCAACTCAAACTAATGGGTACTAGCCCCCCAGGACCTTTCCAGCTTAAGCCAGCTGGGAGGAGACAGGGCATATCCTTCCTATACTGTGAGCCTCCTTTGCTTCCCCTTTCCTTTTATAACCCCATACAGCTCAACGTGAGACAGGCAGAAACCCAGGAACCCCTTAGATGTTGGAGCACCTTTATACACCACCAGTCTCCCTTCTGTGCTTTCCAGTTCTCAAGATCCACTGATTTTCTCTGCTCATGGAAGTGGAGAGTAGCATATGGGCAATATGGAGAAGGAGAATTTCATACTGTTCTTTTCAAATACTGCATTGCTAAATAATGTTAAGGAAAAGCCTCTCCTTCTAAAGCCAGACCTCTCCTTCTGAAGCCAAAGGAGCATATAGTTTATGCTGGTACAATATATCAAGCAAACAAAATAAAATCTCCGATTTCTGGCTGGCTGGCAGTTTCTTCGCTCTCTCCTTCCCATCTCTCGTCTGAAGACGATGCAATACAATCTCATCTTGATGTGAGGAAAAAATACTTTAAAAGCTTCATCCTCCTTATGGTTTAAAAAAAAAAGCCTCCCAGCTATGTGTTTACCATGGGTTTAACCTACTTATAAGGGATGTAGCTTTATTTGGCTCCGGGCTGCACCTGAGGCCAAAACCACATTGAGTGGTCAAAGACAGAGATTTCTCTTAAACGTCATGATGTCTCATTTCAATTTCTTCTGTGCAAAAGTATTCATGTATAAATACTCTACAGCCACTCTAAATACAGTACAGTGCATTAAACCACAAAAAATTACATTTATATGGAATAAGACTCTGGAATGAAATAATAAAGACAAGAACATTCAGACCAAAGACAAACTCCTCCTTATTTTTTACCTTACGCTCCTTTATTGATAGCAACTACAGTACATTTGACATGTGTTTTACCATGGAAAACTTCTTTTTACCATTATAATTAGTTGCAGAATGGTAGCATTTACTGGTCTTGATCAAGTCAGTGCGTCATCATGCTAGGCACTGCACAAACACATATTAAGACAACCCCTGCTGCAGATAGATTACAATCTATGTAGACAAGACAGAAAATAGGGACAACAGAGGAACAGAGACCTGAAGTGAGTTACACAAAGTCACACAGTAGGTCAGGGTCAGAGCAAGACATACATCCTGGGTCTCCTAAGTCTAAGACCTGTGGTCTTAGTTCACTAGCCCATCTTCTTCCACAATGGTCTTCAGTACCAGTTTTGTTGTGAGGTGCAAATCACATTATCATCAACATAATTTATGCACATGACAGCGGGCAGTACTATTACATATAAATGTATAATGGATTTTGGGCTCTTTTTTTAAAAAAAAATGGCCTCCAATTTTCTCCCTACAACAAATTGTGGGTATAAACCAGAATTAAGATACACTTGATTTGTGGCTGTAAACAGTAGTGGAAACAAGAGTATTATAATCCAAGATATCATCAGAAATGGTGTAACAGGATAACTGGCCTATTTAATGTAACAGCACTCAGCTCTTCTGTTCCAGTCCAGATGCACCCAGTTGGACTAAGTGAGTGGGGCAGCACCTGGGGCTGATAAGAGGCCTGGTAGAAGGAGCTGCCAGAGGGTCAAAGCAGATTGCCTCAGCCAGGAAGAGCAGTTCCTGGGAGAGAGCTGAAGACAGGAGAGCAGCAAGGGGTTTGCTGGCTGGTGTTCCCAAACCAAAGAGCCCGGGCTGGAGAAGGCTGAAGGAGGGAGGAGTGGCAGAGGGACTTGCCCACTGGCTCTAAGCCAGAGAGCCGGAGCCAAGGGCCAGGAGTCTGAAGGGCTTACCCATTGGCACCTCCTGGCCAGAGGGCTGGGTCCCAGAGGAACCATGAGAGACTCCCAGAAGAATGGCTGAGAGAGTGCCCACTGGGTAGAGTGGGGTTGTGTTCCAAAAGGAAGAGCTGGGGTGGCTGTCCCAGCAGGGGGACAAAGGAGAACTGTTAGAGTCCAGGTCCGGTGAAAGACACAAGAGCACTGAGAAGGAAGCAGTTTTAAAGACCACATGCACTGGGTGATATGGAGTACATTGTGGGATTTTGTGGTTGTGAACTTTTGTAATGTGTTTTGTTAATAAACTGTGATGGACTTGAGGCAATGCTTGTATTGAACTTACTAGGATCCAAGAGGGAAACTGAGGAAAGCGGCCACTTGCAGGCCTGCCCTGAGGCCATGAGGGGGCGGGCATCTAGGAGGAGGCCATTTTTTAATAAATAGTCATTTACTGAGAGAAAATAAGCTTCTTGTAATAAACAAAAGCAATTTTCTGCTGTCAAAGGAATATTACCATTCCCTAAATATTACCATACCACAGGGTCTCCCTCTACCCCAGGGGAGGCCTTACATATTATTTATATAGTTCCAAAAGTGTGCTAGGTGCATTACAGACAGTAAGAACACAAGGACCTCCCCGCAAAATCCTGCTGTTCAATCTAAGTAATGTCTCCAAAGTATTTGGGGGGTTATGAGCAATCTAGCGGGAGATGTTTCAAAGGCCTCATTGAAAGTTAATGGAAGATGGGCACCTTACTCCTTTTTTGTGCCTTTGGCAATCCACCCCTGATAAATTAACAATAGCTGGCCACATTTTTAGATGGTTCTTTTATACAGTGCCAGTAGTGGCAGCTAATTTAATATATTAAAATAGAAAACATACACAAGTGAGACCCACAAAATATTACTGAAATGAGGTTAAACTGTTTCAAACCTTTCAACATACAGAAGCTTGGCTTATAAACTACTCCAAGGACTGTTTTCTTTTAAGTGCTGGTACAAGATGTCTCTGGGATAACTCAAAGATTTGTTTTAAAATATTTTTTTGTATTCTATTCACCTTACATTAAGTACAATATCTTTACCGAAAGCGTCAGGTATGAAGTTGCTAGAGGAAGCAAACCAGGAGCACAGCTTTGTACAATTAGTAGACAGGCTGTTGCTTTTAGTTAAAACTATTAGTCAGATGCCACCACTGCTAGAAGAGGTAAAATTCAGAAATATTGAAAATGAAGCTGCAGCAAAGACAGGCACAGAAAGCAGAACACATGACACTTTAACAGCAATTTGGATTTTGGTCAGGAAAGTGTTCGTTTAGGATTCCACTATAGAAATAAATGCTTTCTGGAGCCTGCTTCTAGAGGCAAAGTGCTGTATGGCACGGGGACTAGAAACAGCACTCTTTTCAGCTCAGATGCTGGGACTCCATCCTAGCTTCTCTGCTGAGCCTTGCAGAGCTACCATTTTTTACTAGGAGAGCAGGACAATCTACTGGGAAAACCCAGCCCTTACCTAGAACTTGCAGGGGTGTCACCAGAAAGAAACAGACAACTTCACCTGAGAAAATATGGTTAATTGGGTCAAACTGTGTGACAACTTTGGTGATTTAGTTGTGCACATATGTCCAACAGGGGGCTAGCCTCTGGAACCAAGTTCCTTGTGCAAATTTTGCCCCCCGAATCCAGATGTTAAAGTTCAGTGCACTGAACTGTGGTATGACTTAGCTCAAGAAAAAAACTGAACAAAAACTGGACACATCACAATTTCCCCTCAATAAAAACGAACGGCTGCTGCTGTGGGAGAGCAGATACTAAGTATCCTCTTCAGTGTTCCTTCTGTCCAATGGGCTTTGTCCCATGAACCTTAAGTCATACGAGCAGTCCCAGGAAATCACTGGGAATGTTTACGTGAATAAGCACTTGTCACACAATAAGGGTTGGCAGGATTGGACTCCATTTTATTTGTATCTCAATGCGAAGTTTCTTTCTCAGCAATAAGAAATGAGTCTTGTGAAGTACTGAAGATCTCCCGGTTGATGCTAGATCCTTATCTCCTGCTGGAGTTAGTACCTTACAGGGTCAGAGCCTAGCTGTGTGAAAACGCCAGCATTTAAAATTCTTTTTAAAAATTCAGCTCCATGAGTAACTGAATCTTGAAGATGTAGTTCTTTAAATATGTAAACACAAAGCTGTGTGAAAAAAGCAAGAAAGAGACCAGGAGGAACCAGAAATGAAGCACATTTTCTAAAAGCTTCTTTTCTCAGTCTGTTGGAATTCCATAGCTGAAAACACAGACTCTGTCTGCTGGACTTAGAAAAGACCAGAAAGCCAATACATGCCCACAGAGTGGATGGGCATGGGAGGAATGCGCCAATTAAAATGGAAGTTGTGAGTAGTTCATCTTATAAAGGTCAAACCTTTGGTAGAAAGGTCACTGAAATTATGAGCTCTGATGACCAAGAAAAAAAACAGCTAGAAAAATTACTTCTTAGATGTCACAGCCAGGGGCAGATTAATGCAGGGGCTTTAGGCGCTGCAGCCCTGGCCCTCGGACTAAGGGGGACCCTGCAGGCCCATGGGCGGGATGCGGACCGCTGCTTCTTTTCATCCGGCCCACAGCAAGGCAAGTCTCCGCACCGCGAGCCAGACACCAGTCCCCAAGCCTTGGCACCACCCCCCCCCCCCCAGGGCTGCGAGCGCCGCCTCACCAATGTGCCCCTAGGTGAGAGGCATTCAGGGAATCTCTGCACGCTGCCCCCACCCCTAGCGCTGGCTCCGCAGCTTCCATTGGCTGGGTACTGCAGCCAATGGGAGCTGCGGGGGCAGCACTTGCGGGCATGGGCAGCATGCACCATGCAGGGTGGCCCGGCCCCTCTGCCTAGCAGTTGGACTTGCCAACCACCTCAGGGAGCAGAGCAGCATGGAGCCAGGGCAGGCAGGGATCCTGCCTTAGCCCTGCTGCGCCACCAACCAGGAGCCACCCAAGGTAAGCACCTCCCGGCCAGACCCTGCACCCCACACTACCTCTGCACCCCAACCCCCGTCCCAGCCCTGAGCCCCCTCCTGCACCCAAACTCCCACCAGAGCCTGCACCCCAAACCTCCTGCTGCACCTCAACCCCCTGTCCCATCCCTGGCCCCACCCCAGAGCCCACCCCCCCAGCTGGAGCTGCACCCCCTCCTGCACCCCAATCCCCAGCCCCAGCCCTGAGCCCACTCCACACCTTCAGGGGCCGCACAAAATCGAATAGCCCTGGGCCCACAGGGGAGTTAATCCGGCCCCGGTTATAGCATGTGCCCTGATAGAGGTTCTAATGAAAAACAGCAACTGTAGGAGCAAATATATACACATACTTTTGAAAAATAATAACAATAGATTGCACATATATCTGGTAGTCATCCTGGGTTGTGTGCCAGTATTTCTGAAAAATAACTTTTACTGCTAAATGGTGCACTTCACTACCATATAGATTTTTATGTATATACTATAGTTTACAGTTGAACCTCCAATAATTAAAGCACCAAAACCTAAAGGTAATGAGAGAAGAGCTACTGACCATTGGATATTTTTTCTTGTGCTTACAGTTTCCAGGGAAACCAATTGCTTGGCAGCTTTCTAATACATTTTGTTGGTTTACTTTGCTTCTGGTTCTCAGCCAATGAAGACTCCAAAGCGGTGAAGCAACAAAGAGAAAATTTATGACAATAAAATTAACTAGCTTGGTGAAATAATAATGAAATACAAATTAAACTAGTGTATACTTTAGGTTAATTCAAGGCCTTTGGGTTTTTGAGGGTCTTGGTCCTGTTACCAGAGGCAATTTAAATGAGATGACCCTGGTGTTCTGTTGACAAGCTGAAATGCACAGTATTTAAAGCTTTACAAAACTTTTAATGAAACTTTATTTATGTTTCAGAGTTCCCTACTTCCTTCACAGATGATCTAAGACCACATTAAAAATGTAAAACAGGGTCTATAACAAGGGAACTTAATCCATAACAATTTTAGCAGAATTAACAATTTAGTAAATGAATGTTTGACCACAAAGACACGGAAATAATGTCATTCAGACCAAAAGGAGAACCAATAGATATAAATTATTTGGACTTTGAAAAAGGCTCCGATAAATCCTCTCACAATAAGCTGTTAAGGAACCTAAAGGGTATGTCTACACTACAAAATTAGGTCGATATTATAGAAGTCGATTTTTAGAAATCAATTTTATACAGTCGATTGCATATGTCCACACTAAGCGCTTTAAATCAGTGGAGTGCATCCTCACTACTGTGGCTAGCACTGACTTACGGAGCGGTGCACTGTGGGTAGCTATCCCACAGTTCCCGCAGTCTCCACCGCCCATTGGAATTCTGGGTTAAGCTCCCAATGCCTCATGGGGCAAAAACATTGTTGCGGGTGGTTTTGGGTACGTGTCATCAGTCACCCCTCCCTCCATGAAAGCAACGGCAGACAATCGTTTCGCACCTTTTTTCCGTGCGGACGCCATACTGCTTTCAATGAGATGCTTTTCAATGCTTTTCAAGGTTGGCATATTGTGGGGCCATGCAGGTGCCCATAGCAGTGCCACTGGTCTGGAGGTATATATTGTCACCAAATTTGAAATAATTGTGTGTGAGGATAAAGTTACAGAGCTCAGCAACCAGTTGTGCTGTGGCATCATCGGGGTACTGTTCCTGACAGCTTGTATTCCATCTGTGTGTGGGTGTTTGTGTAGAGAGCCTCTACATCCATGGTGGCTAGGATGGTGTTTTCTGGAAGATCACCAATGCATTGTAGTTTTCTCAGGAAATCAGTGGTGTCACAGAGATAGCTGGGAGTGCTGGTGGCGTAGGGTCTGAGTAGAGAGTCCAAATATCCGGACAGTCCTTCAGTCAGAGTACCAATGCCTGAGATGATGGGGCATCCAGGGTTTCTGGGTTTGTGGATCTTGGGTAGTAGATAGAATAACCCTGGTTGGCACTCTAAGGGTATGTTGATTTGTTCCAGTGCTAGTGTAGGGAGCGTCCTGAGTAGATGGTGCAATTTCTTAGTGTATTCCTCAGTGGGATCTGAGGAAAGTGGCCTGTAGAATTTGGTATTGGAGAGTTGTCTGGCAGCCTCCTTTTGGTAGTCAGACCTGTTCATGATGACAACAGCACCTCCTTTATCAGCCTCTTTGATTATAATGTCAGGGTTGTTTCTGAGGCTGTGGATGGCATTGCGTTCTACACGACTTAGGTTATGAGGCAAGCGATGTTATTTTTCCACAATTTCTGCCAGTGCACGTCGGCAGAAGCATTCTATGTATAGGTCCAGACTGTCATTTCGACCCTCAGGAGGAGTCCATGTGGAGTTGTTCTTCTTGTGCTGTTGGTGGAAGGGTATTTGTGTATCAGTGTGCAGCACTCACAGTTCACAAGCAAGTGGAGATAGCCCTCTGGAAGCTTGCAATGCCAGACAGCTACCGGTCAATCGGGAATCAATTTGGAGTAGGCAAATCAACTGTGAGGGCTTCCATCGTCCAAATAGCCAACACAATCACTAAACTGCTGCTATCAAGTGTAGTGACTCTGGGAAATGTGCAGGTCATAGTGGATGGCTTTGCTGCAATCTAACTGTGGTGGGGCGATAGACGGAACGCATATCCCTATCTTGGGACTGGACCACCTTGGCAGCCAGTATGTAAACTGCAAGGGGTATTTTTCAATGGTGCTGCAAGCACTGGTGGATCACAAGGGACATTTCACTGACATCAGTGTGGGATGGCCGGGAAAGGTACATGACACTCGCATCTTCAGGAACTCTGGTCTGTTTGAACAGTTGCAGGAAGGGACTTACTTCCTAGACCAGAAAATAACTGTTGGGGATGTTGAAATGCCTATAGTTATCCTTGGGGACCCAGCCTACCCCTTAATGCCATGGCTCATGAAGCCATACACAGGCAGCCTGGACAGTAGTCAGGAGCTGTTCAACTATAGGCTGAGCAAGTGCAGAATGGTGGTAGAATGTGCGTTTGGATGTTTAAAAACGCGCTGGCACAGTTTACTGACTCGGTTAGACCTCAGCGAAACCAATATTCCCATTGTTATTACTGCTTGCTGTGTGCTCCACAATATCTGTGAGAGTAAGGGAGGAGACGTTTATGGTGGGGTGGGAGGTTGAGGCAAATCGCCTGGCTGCTGATTACGCAAAGCCAGACACCAGGGCGATTAGAAGAGCACAGCAGGGTGAGCTGCGCATCAGAGAAGCTTTGAAAACCAGTTTAATGATGGCCAGGTGTGACAGTTCTGTTTGTTTCTCCTTGATGAAAACCCGCCCCCTTGGTTCACTCTACTTCCCTGTAAGCCAACCGCCCTCCCTTTCCCCCTTTGATCACTGCTTGCAGAGGCAATAAAGTCATTGTTTCAAAACCATACATTCTTTATTAATTCATCACACAAATAGGGGGATAACTGCCAAGGTAGCCCGGTAGGGGTGGTGGAGGAGGGAAGCACCGGGTGGGATGGCGGATGAGAGGAGGAGGGAAGGACAAAGCCACACTGCACTTCAAAACTTATTGAATGCCAGCCTTCTCTTGCTTGGGCAGTCCTCTGGGGTGGAGTGGTTGGGTGCCCAGAGGGTGCACCCCACGTTCTTGGGCGTCTGGGTGAGGAGTCTATGGAACTGGGGGAGGAGGGCGGGCGGTTACACAGGGGCTGCAGCAGCAGTCTGTGCCTTCTCTGCAGCTCCACCAGACGCCAGAGCATATCAGTTTGATCCCCCAGTAGCCTCAGCATTGCATCCTACCTCCTCTCATCACGCTGCCGCCACCTCTCCTCTTGCTCCCACAACCTTTCATCTTGCTCGTCCCTCCTGTCCTCGCATTCATTTTCTGCTTTCCTGGACTCTGCCATTGTTTGCCTCCATGCATTCTGCTGAGCACTTTCAGTGCGGGAGGACTGCATGAGCTCAGAGAACATTTCATCGCGAGTGCATTTTTTTCACCTTCTTATCTGCGCTGGCCTCTGGAATGGAGATGATAGGGGGAGCGTTGAAACATTTGCAGCTGTGGGAGAAAAAAAAGGGAGAGTAGTATTTTAAAAGACACATTTTAGAGAACAATGGGTAGACTCTTTCACAGTGAACCAAGCTGTTAACATTACATAGCACATGTGCTTTCGGTACAAGGTCGCATTTTGACTCTTATGTTGAGGGCCTGCCCGTTTGGTGTGAGAGATCACATACACAGGGCCAGGCAACAGAATTCAGCTTGCAGACAGCCATTGTAAGTCACAGTCTTTCAGCTTCTTCAACCTTCATAACACGTGGGAATGGTTTCAAACAGCAGTACCGTCCTTTCCCATACCAAGCACCCGTTGGGTTGCCCATTTAAAAGGAGGGGCTGCGGTTTTTGGGTTAACGTGCAGAACAAACCCAACTAAACCCACACACACACACCCAATTCTCTGGGATGATCGCTTCACTCCTCTTCCCACCGTGTGACTAGTATCAGGGAAGATCTGTGCCAGCCAAATGCAAACAGCTCAGTGTGAATGCCCCTCCCGCATGGCATGGCTAAAAGCACGGATGATTTCTTTTCAGCCACAGGAAAACAGCCCAGCAGGAACAGCCACCTCTGAATGTCCCCTTAATAATGTCCCTGGAGGATTTCTGCTCCATCCTCAGACATGTTAACAGACTTTTCCAGTAGCTGTACTGGCCACGAATGCATCCCAAGTCTTCAGGGCAAATTAATTATTAAACATGCTTGCTTTTAAACCATGTATTATATTTACAAAGGTACAATCACCAGAGGTGCCTTCTCCAGCTTCATGGTCCAGGACCCTGCCTTAGGAGGGTATTGGCTCCAGGGTGATAAACAGTTCCTGGCTGTCAGGGAGAGCGGTTTCTCTACTTGCCTCTTGTGTGCTATCCTCCTCCTCCTCCTCCTCCTCATCATCATCTTCCTCGGCCCAAAATCCTTGTGCCTGTTGTGTGAGACTCCCCCCTTGCAGGTGTCCATGGACGGGGATGGGGTAGTGGTAGGGGCACCCCCTAGAATTGCATGCAGCCCATGGTAGAAGCAGCATGTCTGGGGCTCTGATCCGGAGCGGCCATTTGCCTCTTTGGTTTTTTGGTACCTTTTCTGAGCTCCTTAATTTTCACATGGCAGTGCTGCGGGTCCCTGTTATAGCCTCTGTCCATCATGCCCTTGGAGATTTTTTCAAATATTTTGGCATTTTGTCTTTTAGAACGGAGTTCTGATAGCACAGATTTGTCTCCCCATACAGTGATCAGATCCAGTACCTCCCATTCGGTCCATGCTGGAGCTCTTTTGCAATTCTGGGACTGCATGGTCACCTCTGCTGATGAGCTCTGCATGGTCACCTTTGCCGATGAGCTCCCCATGCTGGCCAAACAGGAAATTAAATTTAAAAGTTCCCGGTGCTTTTCCTGTGTACCTGGCTAGTGCATCTGAGTTGAAAGTGCTGTCCAGAGCAGTCATAATGGAGCACTCTGGGATAGCTCCCGGAGGCCAATACCGTCGAGTTGCATCCACACTACCCCATATTTGACCCGGCGATGTCGATTTCAGTGCTAATCTCCTCGTCAGGGAGGAGTACAGAAATCGATTTTAAGAGCCCTTTAAGTAGACAAAAATGGCTTTGTCATGTGGATGGGTGCAGGGTTAAATAGATCTAACACCGTTAAAATTGACCTAAACTCATAGTGTAGACCAGGGCTAAGTAGTTACTCAGTGAGAGGTAAAGTTAAGTGCTAGGAAGCAAATAGTAGGACTAAATGGTCAATTCCAACATGAGCTCAGGTGCTTGTAACAAGCAAGACTTTTTTTTATGTTAAAGCTCTGGAAGCAGAGAGGTAGCAACATTTGTGGATGACAATTTTTTTAAGTTAGTCAAGATTAAAGAAGATTTTTGAGGAACTTCAGTAGGACCTAACAAATATAAATCGATACAGCAACATGATGAATATGATTACATTCATTGTGAAAGATAAGGAACAATTTGAACTATTCAAATGCACTGAAAGATTCTAAATTAACTGTAAAGAGGCAGGAAAAAAACCCCAAGTCGCTGTGGACACCCCAACGGAGACTTCAGCTCAACATATAGCAAAAGTAAAAAATGCAAACAAGATGACAGATCATTTAAAAACAGAAAATAATACTGAAAAGATTGCAATGCCATTATTAAATCAGCACACCCTCAAAATACTCAGTTCCTCAACTTAGTTCAATTGAGGTCAAATGGAGCTACCTCCATTTTTTTCATCAGTTGCACAGCTGTCTTCCTATTTCAGTTTTGGTTACCACACCTCACGAAAGGCTATGGTAGAAACAAACAGAAAAAGACAACCAAATCAACTAGTGTCATTAGAACACTTCCATGTGAGAAGAGACTTAAAAGATAAGTAGTATTTAGTTTAAAGAGGAGACAAAAAAGTAAGTGATGAAAGTATATAAAATGGTGTGAAATGACCTTTTTATATGAATGCTCCTCTCTCAGACCACAAAAAGAAGGGGGTAGCCAATGACATTAAAAATTAATGAGTTTAAATACAGGGAATACTTTTTTGATAAAAGGAAAAAATAATGTGTTGTATAAAAAGTAACACATGGCTGCAAGATAGTATTGAGACCAAGAGTTTAGTAGGATTCCAAAAAAGGTTTATATATATATATATATATATATATATATATATATATATATAAAATCAATCCAAATATAACCTCCATAGTTACACTAGTAGGAACAAAACTGGAGTAAGGATATCAACTCTAAAACTTCAGGATATAAACCATTAACTGCTTGGGACTAGGAATATGCTGCTATCCCACTGGCATGCTATTACCTGAATATCAATTATTGGAGCTCTGCGCCTTCCTGTGAAAAATCTGGTAATGGTTGTGTCAGAGTCAGGATATTGGACTAGATGAACAATTAACTGTAATCTGGTATGGTAACTCCTATGTTCATAAGGGTAACATGGAGTGTCCGATATGTAGCTGTGATGTCACATTCTAATATATACATTGAAGGTTTATTTGACATAACAGGTGATGAAAACCTGGCTATGAGTAGAAAATTATAGTACTGTAGACTTCCCTGCACAACTGAAGGTCATGGCTGCCTCTTACCTATCAGCGTAAGGTGAGTTTGCATAAAAATAACCCTTACATTTTTATATCTTCGCGTGATGGGGAAGGGAAGCTATTTTTAGATCATTCAGGAATAAATCCCAAATCAGTTTAAAAGCCAAGAGAATGCCACTTAGGTTACGTTAGCTGAATTTTGACACTAACATTTTCCACAGAATAATAAGTGAATTAGTGAATTAAAAAAAAATAAGTATTGGCAAACTTGGCAATAATGATATATCAGCATTATACATTTATATTTACATTTACATTTCATCGCTAACAGGGAGTTTCAAGAGGGAGTTCTCCAGGTGAAGGAGGAGCAAATACGGGACCCTTGGGGTAAGCGGCTGTCTGTAGTGTGCGTTTGTGTTTGGGGGTTACTTGCTGTGTGCTGAGCTTGTGTCTGTCTGTTTGTTTGTTTGAAGGACCATGTGCCGTGGCCAGCAGTTGGAAGCTGTGAGCTTCTAAACAAGGTTTGAAATCTAGAAGCCTCTGTTCACTGGCTGAGCCTTAGTCAGGGGGCGGGGCTATCAAGAAGGCCAGGACTTTATGAGCAGTGAGCAAGCGACCAGGGAGCTTTGCAAACAGGGGCCGCTAACAGGGAGTTTTGAGAGGGAGTTTGGAAGGGGAGCGGAAAGGGGGCAAGGTACACTTGCCAGTCTTTAAAATCTTTAAACTAAACTATAATCAGAACTTCTTGATTTAAACAAAAACCCTATCATTAAACAATAGTAAAGAATAAAATTGTCAGACACATAGAAGAACATAAATTGTTGCGCAAAAGTCAACATGGTTTCTGTAAAGGGAGATCATGTCTTACTAATCTATTAGAGTTCTTTGCGGGGGGGGTCAACAAACATGTGGACAAGGGGGATCTAGTGGACATAGTAGAGGTAGAGGTATATAAAATCACGAGTGGTGTGAAGAAAGTGAATAAGGAAAAGTTATTTACTTGTTTCAATAATATAAGAACTAGGGGCCACCAAATGAAATTAATGGGCAGCAGGTTTAAAACAAATAAAAGGAAGTTCTTCTTCACTCAGCGCAGTCAACCTGTGGAACTCCTTGTCTGAGGAGGTTGTGAAGGCTAGGACTATAACAGGGTTTAAAAGAGAACTGGATAAATTCATGGAGGTTAAGTCCATTAATGGCTATTAGGCAGGATGGGTAAGGAATGGTGTCCCTAGCCTCTGTTTGTCAGAGGGTGGAGATGGATGGCACTTCATCATTACCTGTTAGGTTCACTCCCTCTGGGGCACCTGGCATTGGCCACTGTTGGCAGACAGGATACTGGGCTGGATGGACCTTTGGTCTGACCCAGTATGGCCATTCTTTTGTTCTTATGTACATCTAAATCAAAAATCATATTTTTGTCAGCTATGGCCACTGATCACAGGATGAGGATTTTTGGCTCTAAAACAGTGCTAAAACTTTACATAACACAATAGTGCTATGTAAAGCACAGAAAGAGTAACTGTTGACATCTTTGCTGTATTAATATTTTAGAAGATAACATAGAAGTTATAAGAAAAGGAGTACTTGTGGCACCTTAGAGACTAACCAGTTTA
This sequence comes from Chelonia mydas, assembly GCF_015237465.2. Lineage (NCBI taxonomy): Eukaryota > Metazoa > Chordata > Testudines > Cheloniidae > Chelonia > Chelonia mydas. The sequence continues at coordinate 21,713,486 of NC_051252.2, forward strand.
TTTGAGCATGAGCTTTCGTGAGCTACAGCTCACTTCATCGGATGCATAGCATATCGTGGAAACTGCAGAAGACATTATATACACACAGAGACCATGAAACAAAACTTCCTCCCACCCCACTCTCCTGCTGGTAACAGCTTATCTAAAGTGATCATCAAGTAGGGCCATTTCCAGCACAAATCCAGGTTTTCTCACCCTTCCCCCCCCCCCCCCACACACATACAAACTCACTCTCCTGCTGGTAAGCTGTTACCAGCAGGAGAGTGGGGTGGGAGGAAGTTTTGTTTCATGGTCTCTGTGTGTATATAATGTCTTCTGCAGTTTCCACGATATGCTATGCATCCGATGAAGTGAGCTGTAGCTCACGAAAGCTCATGCTCAAATAAACTGGTTAGTCTCTAAGGTGCCACAAGTACTCCTTTTCTTTTTACGAATACAGACTAACACGGCTGTTACTCTGAAACCTGTCATAGAAGTTATACACGTCTCTGACTTACCCAACAATGCAGAATCAGAGTAAACAATTCAAGAACTTTGCCAAAAATGGGAAATTAGTGGCAAGGCCAATACTCAGATTAACTGTGAACCAGATTCCCTTGTCTGGTCAGGTGACATTTAGCGGTGTCCATTTTCCTCCCTCACAATCCTGATGCCATCTAGCTGCCAGCCTGATACCCAGCATAAACTAGAGAAGTCTCAAGGCTGTTCTTCCCCTCAGTGCCTATGGCCCCAAGGAACTGATCCCTGAGGATCACTGGGTCATAGCAACACCTCAGGCCATGTTTACACTTACCGGTAGATTGGCGCTACTGCAGTCGATGCAGCAGTTGTCGATTTAGTGAGTGACAACATATGGCTGCCGCTTGCGTGGGTGCATGGGAGAGCTAGGGAGGCTCCTTGCACCCTAACTTACCTCTAGAACACCGGTGCATACAAGGGCCCTAGGACTGTAATTGTGCCAGCAGAATAATTCCCCGCCCTCATGCAGCTCTTTTCTGGAAGAAGGGGTTTGGGCACAGACCTAGGACTTTCATATGTCTGCTATTTAAAATACACATTAACAAACCAATTCCTTTATACAACAGGGCAAGAATTGTATTAATAAATAAATAAAATAAATAAAAGCTTTATTGAATTATTACAAAAAATGGCTGAGCACTTATAATGATGACCTGCAAAGTCTAAAGAGAATTTAAGAATATTTTTCTCTCCATTGGCCAACGAGATATTTGGAAACCAGGGACAGAAGGGGTGAAATGGCAACTGGCTAGTTTGTCAGGCATGACAGTCAAATGTTACCAGAACTCAGTCATGGAGAAATATGGACTTCTCAGTAAAGGTTGCTTAAAACAAAAGCCCATTTATCTGAACGCTGAAGACATTTAATCAATTTACATGAGAGATTTCAAAATTAGTCAGACTGTAATGAACTATGAAATACTGATTAATGAATTTTTGCAATGTTTGATTAGAAACTGAACATGTACGCTAGCACACTTTTGACATTAGAGCACTTATAGGCAATACTTTGTTCCTTGAAATTACCATAATGTAAATAGTCTCTGAATTATGGCACTTGGTTGTGTTTGTTGTTAACAGTGCTTTGTTAAAAAAGAAAAAAGGATGCTGTGAAAATCTTTTAATGTAGAAATTGAAACCTTCTTAAAATGGATATACAGGATAAAAGTGTATTTTATTAATTGTATATTCTATTCTACATAGGTTCTTTTACAGTCCTTATCATGTTAGTATATGATTGCCATCAGAAGCACATTAAACTATGCGACTAACATCTGTTGCTTATGGCTCATTTTCTCATCCTCTCTCAGAGAGGATTATTTATGCTGCCAAAATTGTGTATAGCACCCATACACCTGGTACAAAATTTACTAACATACAAAAAGGCAGGTCCCTGACCCAAAAAGCTTACAGTCTCAAGGAATAAATAATATGTAGACCAAATGTCCCAATGGCACATTTTGTAAACAATGGGAATTTTGTCATCGATTTCATTGTGAGCCAAGGACACCCAAAAAGAAAGAAGGGTTGGGAAAATGGATGCAGCACAAGACCAATTGCTATTAATAGTAGGGCCCATTTTCAAATGGATGTGCCTAGCTAGTATACACTCAACACACAGGTAAACCGGGATGTAGGAGCGGTTGGAGCAGGAGCAAGGCCTAGTGATCGCAGCAGGAGTCAGAAGTCAAGAGCTGGAGCCAGGAACCAAAGCCGGGGCTCAGAGCCAAAGTCAGGAAGCCAGTAGGGAAGTAGGGCTGCAGCAGACTGGGGAAGGGAAGGAGCAAGGCAGGAGCAGGGCTGGGAACAAGGCAGGCACAGGAGCCATAACAGCTGCGGGCATAAGCATTGAGCAGCCACAGATCAGATGTTGCGGGTGGACATCAGAGCAGATTTGCTGACTTCCTCAGCTAATCTGGCAGAGTGGCCAATCAGATGGCCCCCCTGTGGCTCAGCTGTGCTCACAGGCTGCCTGGAGCCTGGGCAGGCGCAGCTGCAAGTCCTCATTCCTGTCAGTGTGTGTGCATCAGGTGTTGTTCATGAGCAAGTCAGCTGTATTGCAAGACAGCCACCTCCCTTTATATGCACCCTATTGAAAAAATGCCCATACGTATATTTCACCTTAGTATTGTGGTTATCTTTTCTAAGGTGCCAGTCACTGCAATATTTAGGTGCCATTAAGTACATTTACAACAGAAATGTTTCCTTTTCAGAAGCAAATCAGATTCTCCTTCCCTTAGCTTAAAATTATTTGGTTTTCACCAACTGATTTGAGAGGTTGGCTGCAGAACCCGCATTGCTAAACCCACTTTGCAATATGTTCACGAGAAGATATGCCAAAACACTTGATTCTCACCATGGGTCTTGAACATGGACTCAGCCTGATTTTGGGCGTGTACAGCTGAAGGGACATTAAACATTATTTCTTCAAATGTCATTACTATATAATACTATATGATTTTGAGGTACACCCACAGATGTGTATATTTCTTTGACCTGAATCCAAGTATCAGCAATCAGACGATGTTTAGATTCTGAACCTTCTCTAGTTTCATTTTTCTATAATTTCACAGGATACTCATTATTTTGATTGATTAGTAAGGCACCCTTATTAGGATCCTAAAATAACAATTACCCTGAAAATGTAAAAATGTGTTTCTTGTTTTTGTGAAAACTAAATAATAACAATAATACTCTAATAAAAATGAACATAGGAAAGAAAGTTATTGTACCTAGAAACAGACCTAATACTTACAGGGTCAACAAAAAAGTGCAACTCTGTCAATGAAAAGATTATTCTAAAATAATCAATAAAAGAATCTCATTTTTAATTGCTTATTAGTTCTCTCTACTTTTTACTACATACGAAGAAATCCCCTCATCTACAATGAAACATGGAAAATCATTCAGTTTTGGATTGGTGGTTGCCAGTAGCAACAAATACTGGAATTTTGCCATCTGGCTTCTTGTTTTAAATGAGATTTGAATAATCAATTTAATAATGGATAGAGTACATGCTTACAGAAATAATCACTTGTCATATCTTTAAAAAACTTAAGTGTAAAACAAAGACACACTGTATAAATATAATGTAAAGCAAACAACACATCTATACAGACAACAATTTTTATTTTCATTACTAACTTTACATAAACTGGAGTATATCTGTTCTCTTCGCTTGCTTAGCTGCTCACATTCAATGTTTAATAATCAGGATGAAATCTACAGAGCAGTGGTTTGCTACAGGAATTCAAATCCACTAGTCATTTAGTGGAGAATGAGATTTAGCAAAAAAAAATGTTGAGTTTTGAATTTTTAGTTCTGTACATCATAGGAAATACAGTAGAAAAGGCCTGCTTAAAAACAAACAAACATAGCACAGAATAAAATATCTACATTACTACCACTACTTTAATTGCACAGCATGAAATTATTGTTCAGAAAGTAAGCACTTCAAAATTCCAAATAGTTTGTTCATTTATAAGATATATGGAGTACACAAAGTATTCCCACACTCTGCTGAGGCCAGCAATAGGATGTAAATGATGATAGGATACTGTGCTAGAAATGTCTGAGTTGTGCAAAGATGCTTACAAAAGATAAAACTCATGGATTAACCTTGTAACTGCACATATTAAATTGGTGAATTAGTAGAAATATGCAATGAACTTAAGCGGTCATCCACGGCTACTTTAAAAAAATGTATACAAAAATCTTGGAACAAACAAGACACAAAGTAATTCCTAGGTGATGTTCTTCAGCCTCTATACTTTGATGTTGTCGATTTAAGGTGGGATTTTCAAAAGCACTCAATGTTGGCCTAACTACACCCATTGAAGTCAAGCTCCATTGAAGGCTTTTGAAAAATCCCACCTTTAAACTACAAGTAAGAAAATCAGTCTTCAGACTTGTCTGTGAAATAAAACAGCAGCACAGTAGTATTTTGGACAGTACTTTGGTCAGTGGCTCATTGAACTAAATGCTGCCCCCCAACTACACGTGTAAGCTCTGCTCAGGCAGTGTCTGTTTGCTCTGGTCCATGAGTGGGACTCTTATGAGCCACAGTAGAACAACTAATAATAATGAGTAACTCCAGGGAAGTGGAAGAGGTTGCACCAGTGTACCCCAGTTCATATGGCTGTTATCAGCAAAGAGGAAAGACTTTCAAATCTGAAGGAAGTTTTAAAGTTGTTACATGCCCACAACCAGCTTTGAAAGAAGAAAGTCATTGATGCACAGAATATGAAACAGAACTGTAAAAGTGAAAAGGTTGGTTACTGCTGTGAAAGTCTTAATTGTCATATTAGGATTGTATATAGAGGTATTTGCTTCTAGATGTTTAGTCCAATATTCACAGTCAAATATTGACTCTAGAAGTTGAGTATGGAGAACATAGTTTTAAATCCCTCCCTTCTAATATGTATACATTTGAAATTATTTTCATTTTCTTCTCCTCCTCCCATTCGAACTTCCCCTTACGGCACTCTCCTTAAAGTAAGGCCACACAATCAAACCTATGACATTTTACTACATAAAATTATCAAAAGACTTCATACTGTTTTGAGCATTTTCACTTTAGAAAAGTGTGAATATGAGAGTTTTGGGGTCATACACAAAAACAAACAAGTATTGAGACTAATATTTCTTTTTTACAAAAATAATTTTTAAAAGAATAATACAACTTAGTCATCAAATCCTGCATATTTGGTGTCTGAGAGCGAGCTGTGGGCCATGCCATAAACTGAAAAAAGACAAGACATGTTTTGGAGCCACCACTTCCAAGTTATAGAAGGGCCATACTGGACATTGAAGGAAAGCTGAATCTTGATGCCCAAAGAACCATAGTCCCTACTGCCTCTCTGTATAAAAGATGAATTAAGAGAACTCACGTCTTTCACCATTAAGGCAACAGTCGGCACTGGTTGGAATAAGCAGATTCTTTGTAACTATGTCTCTAGCAGAGTGAAGAAAATGATGACAGGGAGATAGTTTTGTTAAAATAACGTTTGGACCTGCGGGGTCTTATACTGCATTCCTGTACCTATATGGGTCAGATACTGTGGTCCTTCCAAAACAGGTTTTTACAACATATGTACCATTTGGCATTAATATTTCTTGTTTGCTTGATTATTTATTTTCCATGAATGTAACTCAGACATTACCTGCAATGGCATTCAGCAACAACAAGATTACATAGCACATTTGCTCAGACTAGTAGACAAGCTAACAAACCATTGGTATGGGTTGATAAAATGCAGCCTTTCTACCCTGCTCTCCAAACCTCCAGGTGCCAACATATGAAATATTTGTTGACCCACTTCGGTTCAACTCCAGGTATGAACAGTATGTTTCTGTTAAATTTTCAGAGTATGATGTGGCTTACAAGTAAATGGACTTCAGCCTGCCAGACAGGTGCCAGCAACATCATTATTCCATCTTCATATGATTTATTCTTATTGGTAATCTGCCAGATGGCACAGAGGGAGCACTCAACACTGCCAATGAAGTGACCTGAATTAGGGCACAGATTTAGGATCCCAGGCCTGAACAAACACACAGGCAGGTGTCCAGTGATTGGTAGGGGTCATTTTAATTTCTATAACATGTGAAGTTACCATGATTTTTTTAACCAAGATGTTGGTTCATTTGGATAATGAATGCTGTCTTTCTTATATGAAAATTATCTATGTATTTTGATCCATGAAGTAGAGATAAAGACGTAAAAAAAGAAAAAACAATAAGAGTACCAGGTGGTTAAAAATTAACATAAGTGAAGCTTCTCTATGCATGAAGCAGCCTTCAGATTTTTAGAAGGGTCAGATAGTTCTGTGAGCTACAACTTCAAAAGGAATGAATCAAGGTTGGGAGCTGTTAAGGGAGGATAGTTAATCCTATAAACCCCAAAGCTTTAACTTCGCTACTTATTGCTGTATGCAGAAGTTTCTTATACCTACCTACCTATCTATCTTTTGTATTTTTAAAGCACTAATCACCATGGAAATGTTTATTAATGGAGCAAAATAAACAAAAGTGTCATCAGCTCCTTTCTCAGGTCCTGCTTTTCTCACAAGTAATACCTGCAGGTGACTTCTCCCTGCAATATAGTTTTCTTTAGAATATATTCTTTCCATAAGAAATGAGTAGATTTTTAAATATTTGAATCTAGAAAAGGATAGATTGGTAGCGGTCCAGAAAAAGTTTTCATGCAATGGGAGTAAGAGAAGAGCATATTATGGTCCTTTAGTGACCAAAAGGGGAGGGGCAACCAGAGAAAGAAATGAGAAAAGCTTCTCAGTTCCTGGATCCATCTGAAGAGCATGAGGTAGTGAAAGGCGAACAGAACCATCAGACTCCCTAGTTTCATATATGTAAGTCTGCCTTATGCAAATTATGAGCTTCACAGAGAAAACGGTTGCTGAATATCAAAACTTGTTTATGCTAAACTAGTATTTTATAAAACCTTACATATTGAATGGTGATGGAGAGCAGCAGCCTCTCAATCTTCAGAGAGAGAGACAGATGGGAAGTCAGGGTAGTTTAGTGGACAGAGCACTGAACAGGCATCAGGAGACCAGGAAGACACTTCATTCTTCTGTGAATCAATTTGCTCAGCTCTAAATTGGGATTAATTATCCTTACTGCAGCTGGCCCGTAAAATTCTGATGAAACATTTTTTGTCAGAATTTGACAATTCATTGAAACCAAAATGTTCCTCACAGACATGTCAATTTCGATCATGTTCCTCCAGAAACTAGGCAGGGATCCGACGGAAACCTGAAAAATTCCTGGTTTCCTGCCAGCTCAATCACCCAGCTTCTTGGCAGCCCAGGTTTCCAGGCACCCAATTTCTTGGTGGCCCACCTGGACAACAGACAGGGAGTCAGGAACTTGACAGCCATGAGAGTCCCAGCTCCTCAGCAACCTGACCTTGCAGGGCTCCCAGGGTCTATAGCACTGGGGCAGCCCTCCTCAGAGTTGGGGATCTGTTGTAATAATTGGACCTACAAAGTTATCCTAATTGTAAGCGTCAGAAGTGAGTGAAAGTTCATAAAACGTCACAATAACGTATACAAACAAATGTTGATGGGAAAAGGTGCAAAAGGGAGACAGGTGACTGAATTAATCCAAACAAAAAGGCCTACTGATATAGCTCAAGGATTGTGTTTGCTGTGGCACTAAGCAGGCTGCAGTCTCTGTATATCAAACCCTGAACCTTGTTTAAAATTGTTTAATGTTGGACAGTTTCAGGATCATGTTAATACCTTTGATTCTTTGGGCCCCTTTATTATTAATTTATTCCATTTAAATTAATACTACAGACCCCAGGGCTTTCTGGTTCTGTGGCTCTAGGGCAGCCCACCAACCAGACTGACCTGGAGCTAAGGCTCTATTACCTTTCATGGAGCATGTGGACATTTTTATTTTTCATGGCTAATCAGAATAAAACCAAATTTTATAATATCAAAATGCTCCATGAAACAGAATTACCTTTCTCAGCACTGCTGTATTGCTTACACTCTGTGTGCAGCACTTTGAGATCTACAGATGAAAAGTGCTATGAGAGCTAAGCATGAGGAGTATTACGGGGCAGTGAAGATATATGTTCTGAACCACGGAAGTCCTGGATTCCCAATCACTCACTCATACAATGCACAAGTGACTTCTTCTACAAAGTCCTGGCTGAGCTCTCTAGGCATATGCATTAGGTTAATTTGAAAGTTTAGGGAGTTTTATCATTGACCTTAGTGAGAACAGAGTTATGCCCATCCTTTGAAAATGTCACCCTTGGGTTTTTTTTTAATCTAATGAAAGCTCTCAAACATCACGAACAATTGTACCATCTACTTTTTTTAGTAAAGCTTTTCTGTATATTTCATTTTTATTTTAGGTTTCCTATGTTTTATGATTTTTACCTAGTGTTATTAAAAGTCACTGTGATTACATACTTAATGGCACGTCCTCTAAGAACATCTCCTATAGACAAGACACCCTAAAGACAACCCATCCCTACTTTCATTCTAGGAAGACAGAAGAGTCTTTGCAAATCAGACATGAGTAAATGAAGTAAGAAGTAAATGAAGTCCTTACTCTTTACTGACAAGCATAAAATTGGGAAAGAAGTTGTTGCCTTCACCTGCACCCACTGGAATCTATTTTTAGTTCATTTAATATAAACACCATCGTAAATAGTCACTCAGTGGTGGCGGTGATAGGGGTAGCAGAAATGAATACTGCCGATCACCAGGTACCTATTCAGGGCCAATATCACTGAGGCTGGGAAGGCATTGCAGTGGGATCTGGCTTGTTCAGAAATTCAGGATTTCCTGAATGACCAGCTCATGGCCATTCAGAGTGATCTTGAGCATCGGGCTTGGCTCACTGCCCTTACAGATACTTCAGGGGTATCATCTGATCTGTGGCCATGGAGACGTACTTGGAGATTTTCTGGGTGGGAGTGCAGACGTTCGCAGTGCTCCTTCCAAGCATACAGACTGATTGGAGGGATGTGGGCTCCCACATACTGAATCCTGCCAGGTCCGTGGGGAGGATGCCTGTGGGACTGGATAATTCAACGAGACATTTGGGAAATTAAACTACCTGGTATGCCTAATCGATTTATAGTCAGTGCTCCTGGAATAACACCCGACATTTGGATAGGGATAGGTAGTCAGTGGACACTCTGGCCATTAGAACGCCCACAGCTTCAGTGTGTACGTAAACTGAAGCCAGGGGAAGTTGTCACTGTTCATGACAAAGTTTGTTGGGAGGGTATGGGACAAGGAACTACCCTGACAGGACACCTGCTTTTCCAAGCTAATGACAGCTGTGTGTATGTTAAGGCCACCACTTTGCAAGACATACATTTTAATCTCACCACTGCTGCGGGCAATTATATTATTTATTGGCCTGCGGACAGAATTCTACATTCAGCCCTTAGGTTTCAGATACCCTTTAATTGGACTGCCTTAGTACCTGACTGGTTCCAACATTTGCTTTCACTCCTACCAGAGGTCCAGAAAATCTCTGAATTACAAGGGCAAATTCATATGCTCCAAAATATATTGAAAAAGTACATTGAAAAGTATGCCTTTCATACAGCCTATAGAGTGTCTATTTTATGTACGAATTATGATGTATTGTGTTTTGTGATTAAGGCTATACAACAACCCCATTATATTATTACAGTGGGAATGTTAATGCTTTTATTGTTGTTGTTCAGTTTAGGATTATGTTATTGTTGTTGTAAAGGATGTAATAATAACAACACCTTCTATGTTCATGCTAACCATGCATTGTCGTCACATCCAACCAAAACCCATGAGGCTGAACCATTTGATCTAGAATCAGCAATACAAGGTTTGATGAAAATGGAGGTTTTCATCAATGATAGTTGTGCTGGAAGCACAGAAGAGGGGAGTGTGGAAGTGGAAAAAGGGATAAAGGGAATTTGAACACAGACATCTTAGTTTTCTTAGGAATAGAGCAAGAGTCAAGCTAATTCTAATAACACAAGATTTTAAGGTAGGGCCTGGGTGAGTGGGAAAACTGTAAGAGATGCTGTTTTGACCTTGTGTTAGATAAGAATGGAACGCAGACTGTAGCAGGAACTGCTGAGAAAAGTAAGATATCAGGAAGGAATATGTATAAACAAGACTCGGCTGTTGATCATTATTGTAACAAAAGGTATAAATGCTTGCCCTAATTGTTTATCTGGTAGAGACCTGCCTAGGAAGGGGGAATCCCTTTCTGTGTGCACTCTCCCCCTTGCAATTGCTTGAGAATAAACTGTCTCTGACTTGTTGCAAACAACCTAAGAGTGAAGACCGCGTTTTTCTTCCACAATTTGGCACCCTCTCCTGGGAAAATGTAATGTGAATGTGAAAGAAGACACAGATTTCTACTGACACGGCATTAGAAAACCTAATTTTTAAGATGTTTCTAGAGGACTAAACACTGACCATATTGCTTCAAACCACACACCAGCATCTGAATAATCATTTGTTCCAACCCAAAAACATGTTCTTGCAAAATACTCCCAGTGTTCTCATGTTCCTTCTCTCAGACTACCAGACCAGGGTCATTTCACTAAACAGCCTCTCATCCAAGACATCAGGGATCTAAAGGAGTCTAAGATAGCATGTTGGCATCTCCAATTAGCAGCAGCAAGGACAGTAAAGATAGGAGGGCACTCATACAGCATATAGATTATTTTTTTCAATATCCAAGTATATTGAGGGAATGGTTTATTCAAGCAAAGTCATCTTTACATTAGTAGCATAATATTTCCATAAAGAAAGGGGAGAACTTGTGGTGACTTAGGAACTGTGGTCATTATTAAAATGTGCTGTTCTCCAGAGCTATTTGCCCAGCACGGACTCACAGTTCATATTCAGAGAGGTGCCATGAGAGGACTTTGTGTAGCCAACATTGAGTGACTCACATTTTTAAAGATGAACCTGGAGAACATCCCAAACTATGCATCTGCTCATCTAACACAAAATTCAGAGGCTAAGCTTTCCCAGGGAGGAGGTAAGGATGCTTATGCACTTAGCAACAGCAGACCCACACCACACTCATTCACACTGTGAAAGACCAGTGGGAGATCTGACCCATCTGATTCTCCCATGTAATTCTGCCACACTATGTAATTTATGGCTTGTTCTCACAGGAACACAGATATGCACACCTCTGACCCATACATAGAATGCATTGCACGTGTCTTAAAAGGAAGGGGGGCTTAGATACATATGGTAGGTATCCACGGGGAGTGAGTCTGAGTAAAAAACATGAGTGTGTGGGGGGTGAATAAGAAAATGACGCATGACTGAAGGCTGCAGGCAATTCAGAAGGAAGCTGGAGGGCCCTTCAGAATGTAGGAACCCTTAGAAAAACAAGGGGAGAGGGGTTGCCATAAATGTGCAGGAAAGTCTGAATTGGTGCATTTGTCACTAAGAAGCATGGGGAGGATGTTTTCACTGGATTTTTTTGATTGCAGCCTTCTATAACAGTTTGGCTGGTTTCTTCTCTTGACATACCCTGCTAGCAGGTGTTTTAACCCCGCAGGGACCTCTTGCTAGATTCCTGCTGACTTATTGTAGCAAGTGGGGCTCACTAATTTCCTCTTGCACTGTTTACTCTGAACTTTCCTCAGTTAAGAACCCAAAGCACAGCCAAATTTAGAAAGCAAGTTTGGGCTGTTGAAATGTACATTATATTGTTATTAGCTTATTTGGAAATAAAGTTCACACTCCAGCCTGCATAGTTGGTTACAACTGAGCCCCTCTAGAGCCAAGGGTTCAAAGCCTGCCTTATATCAGAAATGTATTTTAGGTCTGTCAGGGACTGAAATCGCACCACATCTACCAACACAGCTTTTCATGACAGGAAGTTTCTCCTCAAGAGTGACCCAGGACTGGAAAAGCATGGGTTTTGTATCTTAAAATGGAGGTTTATTTTACATACAGAAAGCAGCACATGCAGGCCCAAAGTATACCTCATTATATGCTAACTTTATTCGTCTATTTTCCTGTCCAGAATTTTTTAAATGGGAAAAACAGAATAGATTTGAGATTCATTAGAAAATTGCTAATCCAGTGAAGTGCTCACCTTTCATCTCCTGTACCTTTCCTCCACGCCTTTAATTTTCTTCTGAATGTGTCAAGACTAGTTGTGCTGAAGGCTGATGAGACTAAATTTAGTGCAACTGTACATAGTAATTTGGGGGGTACCAGAAGCCTGCAAGGCCCTTGACAAAGCAAGTATTTTTCAGAATTTACCCATCTCCAAAATGATGGATAATTTCCATGAGATTTTGGACATTATAGTCCACATTTTCAAAAGTCAAAGTCCTAGGCCACATGATTTGATAATCAGCCCCCATGTATTCTGTTAATAAATAGTGCAAGTAAAGAGACGCTGGAATTTATACATATATACAGATCTTCTAGCTTTTTTAGGAATATGCTGATAGAAGAGAGTGCAGCAAAATCACAGATCAATACACTAATACAAGACACAGTGAACTTCATGAGTGAGAAATATACCACAGGTAGAATTAGTACCTATTTGTATCCTAAATGCAATAAGCAGAATTCTTTTATAAGAAAAATAATATGACACAGTAATTTGGCCATGAGAGGGTAATTGACTTAAAATGCGCTGATAAAGATCGATTGCAAAGGTTTGGAGTTATGACACCAACAAAGTTACAATGACATTAGCACAAAGAGAGAGACACAAATCCATTATAAAGATACAATCAAATATTCAAAAAAGCCTGGCATACTCATTACTTATTCATGCTAATACAAGTATATTAAGAAATCTAAACAGTGTTAGCGCTCAATCACTCACAAACCAAATGAGGTTTTGCATTTATCAGCCACCAGTCATCAAGACCTAACATTAGCTGTACAAAGGTGGTAATAGGACATAACTGGAGATATTTATATCAGCCTACACAGAGTGAGAGATACAGTAGGATTTATTAAACTGAGTAATGCTTTACATTCAGCACAGCAATAAAAGAAATAACTGTGCAGAAGTCATTTCCACAGACAATAAGATTTACCTCCATAATCGCTTAAAGATGTTGTATCTATTTTCAAAGGGTGTCTAGCAATTTTCCTCCCCTTAATAAACAATTTGCTTTTTAATTTTGCAACTTAAAAATTGGGTAAAAAAAAAAGGCCTGGAATTCAGATTAGTTGGCAGAATGTCTGTCTTACTGGGATTTTAGCACTTTCTTTGTTAGACTAGCTAAAGAACAACCAAGGTTAATTTAGATTCAAATGGATTTTTATAAGTTTAATAAAACTTCCTCAGCATCGCATTTGAATCTCAAATGGTTTCATCATCCAAAAAGTCAAATCCAAGACTCTGAGGTTCAGTTATCCAACAGGTTTATTTCTGAGATCAAGTGAAGTATCAGTTAAATATCTGGTGTGATTTTAGCTTTCCCTTATGGAGATGAACTCAAAGCTCTCGTAAGTTTTTTCCTTCTCTAACTACTATAAGTCTATGTACCAATTCTTCTACAGTATGTTTTTGAAGTACTATTTAGCTTGACATTATCTTTGGCTCTGCTTTGAATGTTCTCAGTCATGACAAATGGGAATGGCCTGGAAATATTATAGGAAAATTGCTGTCAATTTGAGAAGAAGATGAACCCTAGGACATCCAAAGTTTGATTCTATTCTAGATAGGTTCCTTATCGCTGTCATCATAGAATTTAAGAACCTTCAATAGCACATTAAGTGATGTGACTAATGTCTGTGCTGTTTGTTCAGTTTGTTTCACACTTCAGTGTATGCATCTCTATTCAACATTGTTAAAACAAACTTATCTGAACTTTTCACGATCTCTCTCCTGCCTCCTTTCTACTTTAGAAAGGGACTGCAACAGCAAATCACTGTTCCGATCCTGCTTTCCTGCAAATTTACTAGCAAGAACTGGGGCCTTGTAAATAGAACATTGTACTGGTACGGTATGGTTGATCTTTACTTACAGATGTGTGCACTTTTAAACTTTCCTGCTTATTAGAAATAAGCAAACCCTTCCCCCCCAAAAAATCTAAAAATGAATAAATATTAAAAGTAGTGTGAATTATTTATTGCATAAAATACCTTCTAGTGCAAGGACACGTACATCTGCAAAGAATGTTTACAATTGCTTTACAACACCACTCGAGTGAGGTATCCTTGCAGTTTGATCCTGATGACATGCCATTTATAAACTGTGACTGATAAATCCAATGCCTCTGAAATCAGATAAAACTTTGATAAATGACTTCTTAGTGAGCAGGTTGCAGTAGCTACTCCTGTCCACAGTTAGCCACCCTGCTGCAATCAGCACCATTTTGTTTAATCAACAATTCAGACAACAAAGCATTTGAAAGCTGTCACACCTTTAAGAGATGTGAAGATACTCTTTTCCTGAAAGATACATTAAGACAGAAAACTAGAAAAACTAAACTCTCTGTCTTTCTGCAACAGGTTTTATAGCATTAGTACAAACAAGAAAAAGTCAAAAATTTGTAAAATAAACTTTTATTCCATGGACTTCTTCCACACTTGTGTGCTTATGAGAAAGATGTGAAAATAACCCTAGTACTCCAATATACTGCACTTTCTGCAGCAAACCTGCATGGCAATGTAGTACCTTCCACCAGCATGGATCTGTTCAATGATCACTGATGCCTTATATTTAAAAAAGAGAGAGAGAGAGAGAGAGAGAAAATAGTATGCTGAGAATGACATAAACCCCAAAATGATGCAAAGTCCATATTTCATGAAGCCACCATGTAAAACCCATTTAATCCTCAGTTGCAGTCTCTCTCTTTTTTGCATCGAGAAGTCAATCAAGAAGCCGAATGATCAAGATAAAAGGACATGGGTTGATATAAATGAACAACCCACAAGAAAAAGAAAAGAGTATAATCATTCATGTAGATTCTCAGTGTGGCAATCCCTATTTTGGGTGCACACCTCTAAAGCCAGCATGAGCATATTGTTGTCCTGTTAGAAAAACCATCTGATGGAATTTGTGTGGGAAAAGCTAATTTACCTGTTAGTATAAAAGCTGAGACAAACCCAGGGATTAATCAATCTATCTATCTAATAGTGACCAAGTTCTATAGCTGTAAGTACTTGTTCACAGATGGGGAGGACCACTTACTTGTCTGAGTATCACATTAAAATACAATGAACGATGCTGACAATTAAAATGCTGAAATGCAACATTAATTATAGGCAAAAATAATCATTAATAAATTGTAAGGTAGTCGTGACACAAAATAATAAACATCACTGATATTTAGCCACAAATATTCCCTCCTTACACCTCATGCTGTTGTGCTCTCTCATAAGAAATAAATGAAGTAAACACATAAAGGCACCGTAAACTTATAAGTCAAGAGTAGTGCATAAGCCTACATTAAGGGATACATTTTCCAAAATGGAAGCCTAAGGACTATTACAAAAATACACTAACAGTTTCATCTAGAATTATTGTAATTGTGCATGCAAATTGGGCAGGTACTGATGAAAAATGCTAGTTTAGCACCATTTGCATATGCTACATCCATGCAACTGTCAGTGCATTTTTGTATAAGCATTTTGCACACCAACAATGGCCTCTTGTTTTTGAAAATTTGGTTCTCAATAAATATCAAGATTGTAACAACCACCAGGAAAGGCCAGGACCGCTATTCTAACATCCATTTTAAAAAGGAGCGAATGTGCAAGAGCTGAGATGAGAGAATCACTGAGCCAGACCCTTGGATCTGGAGGAACTGTGCTCTGTGCAGGACCTGAATTGAGCAGAAGAGTGGCTTAAAGTCATGTGTCCAAACAATAAAAACCCTCACATGCACACACAGTTCTGGAGGCAGCCTGGGACCAGTTCAGCCTCAGTATAATTCCCATGTTATGGCATCACACTCAGCCATGTGTTTGCCCTGCTCCAGTACACAGCATACACTAAATGAGAAGGGGGCCAGGAGCAGGTGGAACAGAGCCAGCCATGCTGACGTTATGCCAGCCAGGAATTCTTCTATACTGTGGCCTTAATACACCTTTTCAACTGCTTTGTGCTGCTAAAGCAGTGGGCAAGTGGACAGAGATGTGGCCATACTTGATCTAACATATAAATATTTCCTTGATAGTTCACAACAATTTCCTTGGCATTATAATGGACTGTTATGCAATGACACCTTTACAGAGGTCTTTTCTTTCCTAATTTTTAGTTTGTGGATCATTGACTTTTTAACTGTGGATTATTTACTCAATCGTCAATAACAAACTCCTCTGGATTCATTAGAGGCTAGTGTATAAACAGCTAATTGCACTAATTACAGACTTTTACAACCATTTTGTTGGCAGCTCATCATACCATAGATGAGAACAGCTGTATTGAGAAAATGTAGGTGTGAAGTATGCTCAGTACCTGTCCCCAATAAGAGTTGAGAAGAGAGCATGGAATCCAAAATAACAGAACCAACAATACCTTAATGCAGCGTTTCTCAAACTGGGGTCTGTGGACCACTGGTGGTCCACGAGGGTATTCCAGGGGTCTGTGAGTAATGTCCGGGGCTGCCGGCCCCGCTTTTCAACTCCTTCTCCTCCCTCCTGCACATTGTGGAACAGCCGTTCAACAGCATGCGGGAAGCGCTGGGAGGAAGGGGGAGGAGTGGGGATGGGGCGTGCTCAGGGGAAGAGGTGGAAAGAGGCAGGGAAGAGGAGGGGCAGGGGTGGAGCGGGGGCAGAAGGGACAGGGGCATAGCCATGGGTGGGCTGTGGCCAACCCACTTAGAACCCAGGCCCACTTCCCAGCCCTGGCTCTGCTCTGGCCCTAGCACTTGCTCCTCTTCACCTGCCCGGCGCCCCAGCCAGGGAGCAGGATCAGGGCACAGGTTCTTGCTCCACTCCGCCCACCTGGCATTCCTGCCAGGGCCGGGTGGGTGGAGCACATCAAGCCTCCACACATGGCTGGAGTGCAAGGCAGGCAGGCGGAGTGGGGTAAGCCCCCACGCCCTGACCCCGCAAGTGGGGTGGGCAGAGTGGAGCAAGCCCCATGCTCCCATTGCCCCCTGCAAGGCCAGCTGCAGGGAGTGGGGGGAGGCGGGCCCCCCATTCCTCCTGCCCTCCAAGCCCCCCCAAAATTGCCCAC
Organism: Chelonia mydas; assembly: GCF_015237465.2. NCBI lineage: Eukaryota > Metazoa > Chordata > Testudines > Cheloniidae > Chelonia > Chelonia mydas. The sequence continues at coordinate 21,730,673 of NC_051252.2, forward strand.
CTATCTAAAGTTGGGGCCCACCCAACTATCCCATGCTGGCTACACCACTAGCTATCAGTTTAATTCAATGTGAGCTTCTGCTTGACTATAGTTCACATTCATATCCTGCAGCAGACCAGGGAAGTTTATAGGCTGCCTGTCAGAAGGACAGAAACAGGAATCCAGAGTTTCAAAAGCTAGACAAAAAAAGCATGAAGGATTGGACAGGAACTAGCCATTTCCTCATACTTCCCTTGTTCTTACACTGGTGCTATTGGTGAGCTAGGTGGTGCAAAGCTAATAACTAAGTACCGTATGCAGTCAATTTTTAATATGGGGAAACTGAAAGGTGAACAGTGTATGGCTGCAAAAGATCTGCCCATACAGCTTCTTCTTTACGTGCATCCGTGCACATGTGATTGACCTGATCATTTGCACTCTGACACTGGAAAACCATTCGCACTCAAGCAGCTAGCATTGCTGGAGATGCTTCATACTTCGAGGTTCCCTGCCACAGTCACAGGTACTGGGGCCAGTGATGTAGTCCCACTCGATCATCCCATCTCTAGAGCTGCCAACTCCAGCGCACAGTTGATTCAGCTAATGCTACATAGTCCAGGGCTGATCTGCACTGAGTGGTAAGTGCTTGGCCTGTAAGAGACAGAGCACGCAGACTAGCGGGTCATTCTCTACTCATTTGCCATAAGTGAACCATTATTCAGGGTTTAATGGTGACAAGAAAACTTTGTCGTGACTTCAGTCAACTCAGCGCCATTGTTACACCATAGAGCAGATGTCTTGGATCTATGCATTGCCCTGTGTGCTCAACTCTAACAGCAACTCCCTGGCATATTTCAAGAGGAGGAATACCTGTGAGGATGTAGACGCTGTTGATATGGGTAGGCTTACGGCATCCTGTAATACAGCAGCAGGCAATGTTAAGTATAGGGTCTAGCTTCTTTGTGTACAGCACATAACAGGGCTTACCCATCAATATACTGCAAGATGAAGCCACAGTAAAACTGGCTTATGCTGCTACTAAGCTTAAAACACCGTCTATGCTTAAATTAAAGTCATCTCATTGCTGGCAGCAGTTTATTTGGGTTCAGATACCATTGAGATGAGTGCAATATAAAAGAGAGCCTGGGGTTCAAATAGGCACAACAGCTGTCCAACAGCACATCAAACATTACTGAAGCACAACCCAAGAGGTTATAAATGTCCAAGATTACTTCAGCTGTATAGAGGGACCCTGTCAAATAATGAGGCTTCCATTCAGCTCTATAAGATGTCTTTTAAAGCTTCCTTGCAGCTGGAGGAATTGGGGCAATTCGAGTTAGAGAGTTGTTGATGAGAGTAGACCAGAAAGTCTGGGAGAGGAAGGCCTTGGCACTTATTAATATTGTTAATGAAATTCCCTTACTGTTTGAGGAAGGGTAAAAAGTGGAACATAGGCCATTAGAAGCCATAAGAAAAGATGCCAAAAGATAGGAGATGATGTAGTATAGTTTTCACCAGCCTTAGGGGATTGGCTTGCCACAAAGCAATACAGAAAAAAAGTTTGTAATAAAGAATATTAGAAGAGAGACCTTAATTTTATCCGCTTTCTGGCATAAAATTCTGCCGTTTTTATGATATTCTCAGCAACTCCATTGTCTATAGCAATTGCAAAACACTTTAGCAGCTATGGACAAATGCATGCAGTTACAGTGAACGAGAATATGTGAAGGGATGGGTTATATGGGAATATGACATTTATCATTCAACTGGGAAAAGATCTGATAATTCTCAAATAACATAGCCAAGAGCAAGTTAGAGGATCTTTTTTTCCCGCACAAGAGGGATAAAGGCCAGATCTCTCCATAGCCCATCATGTATTCTGTTTCTGCTGTTCGGAGACATGCAAAGGTTTCAGCAGAAATGAGAAAAGTGACTAACCTCCTGCCCTCTTGAAATCTTCATACTAGGTATTTGCTGCTAGTAGACCCACAATTGGGCATTCCAGTGGTCTTTCTATTGAGCACAATACAACCTCACTAACCCACTCCTTGCTAATGCATACACTTCATGATATTACACAAAACATGGTGTTTTCCCCCACTTCTCAGCAATCATTTATATTACAGTGTTATAGTGATGTCTCATATTAGAGTTCATTATTTTTACAAAATATATTACATTAAATGTACTAGTACATCATGAAGAAATAAAATTTAAACTAAACTACAGTTGTCAAAATAAATGAACAACGTGCATTTTGTGATGCATGAGCCTTGTGATTTGTGGTGGTGGTGTTTTGTAAATTGTGTTTCTTCACTTCATAAAATTCAATTATTCACAATAGGTCTCCTAGTGACTAGTGCAAATTAACACGGTTCTATTGTAGTATCCAGATAATTCATGTTATCACACTCCCTGCACTCTAGTGTAACACTTAACTCAATGTGTAACATAAAAGTCAGAGAACAGCTTTGATTTCTGCCTGGGAGATTATTACATTAGCCCTACTCACCAGGAAGTGTCACACTTTAAGGTTACATGATGGCCAAGAAAGCATGAGTCCCTCTTTCTCCATATCAAGCTCTAGCATAAAGACCAGTCCAAGTGCCTTTGTATTTCCTCCACACACACACTTCTCCACTCTACAGGCACAGGGTTGAACTTAGCATTTTTTGCTGGGTCTGCTAAACATATTGCACCCACCAACAAAAAGACTAATTCCTCTTCAACCCTTCCGCCACCAAAAAATTATCCTCAATGGTCATACCCCATTCTGCATTTATACAAATGACCAAGACTCTCCGTTATTTTTAAAATCAAAAAATAAGATTACGGTGTGTCTCTGAAAACCAAGACTGTTCCAATTTTCAGGAGCCACCCCATTCAGTATTATAGAAAACAGTGTTTTGACCTGATTTTTGTAAACCCTGGCAGACTGAACACCTGATGGGATTTAAGCACACGCTTAAAATTAAGCACATCCCTAAGTGCTTTGCTGAACTAGGACCTGTCAAGGTTCCTTCCCCACTCTGAACTCTAGGGTACAGATGTGGAGACCTGCATGAAAGACTCCCTAAGCTTATTCTTACCAGCTTAGGTTAAAAACTTCCCCAAGGTACAAACTTTGCCTTGTCCTTGAACAGTATGCTGCCACCACCAAACGTTTTAAACAAAGAACAGGGAAAGAGACCACTTGGAGATGTCTTCCTCCAAAATACCGCCCCCCCTCCCCAGCCCTACACCCCTGGAGAAGGCTTGATAATAATTCTCACCAATTGGTACAGGTGAACACAGACCCAAATCCTTGGATTTTAAGAACAGTGAAAAATTAATTAGGTTTTTAAAAGAAGAATTTTATTTAAAGAAAAGGTAAAAGAATTATCTTTGTAAAATCAGGATGGTAAATACTTTACAGGGTAATCAGATTCAACACATAGAGAATCCCTCTAGGCAAAACCTTAAGTTACAAAAAGACACAAAAACAGGAATATACATTCCCTCCAGCGCAGCTTATTTTACAAGCCATTAAACAAAAGAAAATTTAATGCATTTTCTAGCTAGATTACTTACTAACTTTACAGGAGTGGTAAGGCTTGCATTCCTGATCTGTTCCCGGCAAAAGCATCACACAGATCGACCAAACCATTTGTTCTCCCGGTCCAGATTTGAAAGAATCTTATCCCCTCATTGGCCATTTTCGGTCAGGTGCCAGTGGGATTACCTTAGCTTCTTAACCCTTTACAGGTTAAAGGATTTTGCCTCTGGCCAGGAGGGATTTTATAGCACTGTATACAGAAAGGTGGTTACCCTTCCCTTTATATTTATGACAGGACCTAAGCTAAACAACTGGTGAGATGGCTGATCAAGGCTTATTGCTATTTGCCTGGTAGGCTCATTCTCCATCTCAGATCTGAATGTGCTCACAAGGGTCACAATGAAGAGCAAGCCTTCCAAAAATTGAGAATCGTGTCATGAAGCTGGCAGGAAATTCAAGCGTGGGAGTCAATAGGGCTGTTTAAATAAAAGGTCACTTTCAGAAGATCACCACATTTTGATAGACTAGAGGAAATGTGTTTTATTTGTTTCTACATTTATATCAGAGCAATGTGGGGAAAAAATAAGCAGAATTGGCAAAAGTAGCCCCCCTCCCCCAAAAAAGTATTTTTGATAGATCCATGAAAAACACCATACTTTTTTCACTTAATACTGAATTCTTGGTGCTAGAGAAAGATAGTTTTCACAAACTTCTAAAGAAATTGCATTGTCTCTGAACCATGAACATTTTTTCCAGGATTTTTCCATACAGTACACTTCCAAGCAAGGATTATTGACTAGAAGAACAACACTGGACAAATTTCCAGTCTACCAGAAAGTCAAAAAGATTTCAGTAAGGCAAGGTGGGAGATTATTAGGCAATGGGCTATCATATCAGGGAATACAATGGGGCTAGAAAAGTTCTGTACCCCTCCAGCAAAAAAGTCAAAGCTTATAAAACACACATGTAGTAGTCCTTTGCTAGTTAGCAGAGCATATCCTGTGTAAAAAAAAATATCTCCTGAGTCAACGTTTGGGATTTGGAGAAAAAGCTCTCTCTCTCTCTTTCACACACACACACACCCCCACACCCCTCTCAGAGAATTTGATTAGACATTGTGTGTGTATATTTGTATATAAATCAGTACAAGATCACCTGACTTGCATCAGAAGACAGTGAGTATGCTTTGTATGTAGCATCAACACACTTTAAAGTAATTTCGTTTTGACTCTAAAAACCACAAAAACCAAAAATAAGTTCATATCCCATTTTGTAATATGGAATATGTAATTCCATTTTATTCATGTTTTGAGAGCCCTTAAACATTGTTAGTATTTACATCCTGTAGATTTCAGAGGTTTGCCCCCCTATTTGTTTAACCATATATATTATACTTCCAGAATGGGCCACAGAAAATGTCTAAGTCCAAAAAGACAATTAACTAAGCCTGATTTCCATTAGGAAGATACAGTTATAATACATAGCAAGAGAATAGAGAAGAAAAAGCCTTCTATAAATAATGGACACTGGAAACCTTAAACACAATATTAATTTCCATCGTCTTTGTTGTAATCTACTAGTCATTTGGGTTTGTATGATTTTAGTCCTTAAGCCAACAAATATAAAAGCAACTTATTTAACAAAAAAATCAAATTAGAAATAAAGCAAACCACTTTCTTACAGAAAATATAAGGAATAAACTTTTTAACATGTTTGCTTCCAAAACAATTTAATAGCCAAGTAATCCATGATTTACCTTAATATTGCATTCTCATTAAAAACCAAGTAAATATTTCTGAATATAGACATATTCTATGCCATTCTCTTTATTACTTAATTCTCCAGGTTTCTCAGCATGATCTGAATAAATTATGCTGACAATACAACAATATAAATGATAAATCAACAATACAATTTTAGTGATATATAGCATGAAATGTAAATAATAACCAGCACTGCTAATTGGCTCGCTACCTGGCAACAAATCCGTAAGTGAGCTAGTTCACTGGTAATGCTTCAGCTGTGCACCACCCTAATCATTAAGCATTTCTGGCTAGTAAGCTGTTTCTACTGTTTTGTGTAGGAAACTGTACTGTAGCATAAAAATGACTTCTAAAAAATTCACGTTGCAAAAAACATGCTCATTGACAACGGTAGGATGTTATGAACCAACTTCTTGCAACTCAGATGCCACAGAACTATTTCGGCAATTCACTGCTTGAAATACGAAATCAGAAGTTGTTTTACCTAGAGAGCTGAAACAGAACACGAATACATCTCCTGAGCTTCAGTAGTAAAATTGCAATTTGATTCTTCAAATCTCTGGCTATCGTTACTGGATGATCTACTGTTGATCAAATCTTACAAACTGCCCTGAAGTTCCAATGTGCATGTGTGCAGGAGGGAGGGTTGACAGCGGTCTTTGATCAAGCTCTGATTGATTATAAGCTAAGTTCCCCACTTCTTTGTGTGTGGGGGGGCGGAGGGTGAGAAAACCTGGATTTGTGCTGGAAATGGCCCAACTTGATGATCACTTTAGATAAGCTATTACCAGCAGGAGAGTGGGGTGGGAGGAGGTATTGTTTCATGGTCTCTGTGTATATAATGTCTTCTGCAGTTTCCACAGTATGCATCCGATGAAGTGAGCTGTAGCTCACGAAAGCTCATGCTCAAATAAATTGGTTAGTCTCTAAGGTGCCACAAGTACTCCTTTCCTTTTTGCAAAAATTATAAAATATTTTGATTAACAGGCATTTTTAAATGACCTGTGAAAATGGACTTTGGCATTAGAAATAAATAAATTAATGAATTAATTAATTAATGAGATGGGGGCACGAGGGACTACTTTAAATGTTTTAATATGCTCATGCAGTGTAGTTGTAGCCATGTCGGTCCCAGGATATTAGAGAGAGACAAGGTGGGTGGGGTAATGTCTTTTATTGGACTATCTTCTGTGGGTGAGAGAGACAAGCTTTCAAGCCACACACAGCTCTTCTTCAAGTCTGGGAAAGGTACATCCACTGTCACAATAAAATGCAAGCTGGAACAGATTGTTTAGCATAAGTAGTTAGCACATACTGTAAGGGACCATATATCTGACCTATCAGTCCTAATCCTCAAAGGAAACCTGCACAACACTTTCAAAAGACAAGCCTGGGAGCTTCAATTATTACTCTGCTCGACACCAAAAATCATGGACTGAACAGAGACACTGGATTCATGGCTTATTACAACAATCTGTAACCTACTAACCCCCTCTTTTTGTCCTATGACTGCAGAGGTGTTAACTGGCCACTCTACCTTGAATGGTCACTTATAATATGTACTAGCTACTTATGCTAAACAATCTGTTCCACAGTGCGAAATTAGGTAGAATTTATAGAAGTCAATTTTTTAGAAAGCGACTTTATACAGTCGATTGTGTGTGTCCCCACTAAGTGCATTAAGTCGGCGGAGTGCGTCCAAAGTACCAAGTCTAGCATCGACTTTCGGAGCATTGCACTGTGGGTAACTATCCCACAGTTCCCGCAGTCTCCGTTACCCATTGGAATTCTGGGTTGAGCCCCCAAAGCCTGATGGGACAAAAACATTGTTGCGGGTGGTTTTGGGTACATGTCATCAGTCGCCCCTCCCTCCGTGAAAGCAACGGCAGACAATCGTTTCGTGCCTTTTTTCCGTGCGGATGCCATACTGGTTTCAGCAGAAAGTGCAGTAGAACGGCTAACCATCGGCATCGAACGACCACTTCCATTGCCACTCTGCTCTCCTGGTGCTATGAAATCTACCTCACATGTCCTCTATATGACCGTCGTCATCCATGACTTCCGCTACCACTCTGCTCTCCTGCTGGTCTCGCTGGTCCTCTATATGACTGCTGTCACCTGCCGCTTCCGCTGCAATTCTGTCTCGCCATACCATGGCAAGTGTGCAGCCCGCTCAGCGGCTGTGTCCTGGCAGCAGACGGTGCAGTGCAAAACTGGTCATCCAATCACCGCTTCCCCTGCAACTCTGCTCTCCTGCAGATGCCACACCACAGCAAGCATGAAGCCCGCTCAGATCACCGCGGCAGTTATGAGTATTGTAAACACCTCGCGCATTATCATGCAGTATATGCAGAACCAGAACCTGCAAAAGCAGGCGAGGAGGCAACGGCAGCGCGGTGATGAGAGTGATGAGGACATGGACACAGACTTCTATCAAAGCAATTTGGCCATCCTGGTGGCAATGGGGCAGGCTCATGCCTTGGAATGCTGATTCTGGGCCCAGGAAACAAGCACAGACTGGTGGGACCACATAGTGTTGCAGGTCTGGGATGATTCCCAGTGGCTGTGAAACTTTCGCATGCGTAAGGGCACTTTCATGGATCTTTGTGACTTGCTTTCCCCTGCCCTGAAGCACAAGAATACCAAGATGAGAGCAGTCCTCACAGTTCACAAGTGAGTGGCGATAGCCCTCTGGAAGCTTGCAATGCCAGACAGCTACCGGTCAGTCAGGAATCAGTTTGGAGTGGGAAAATCTACTGTGCGGGCTGCTGTGATCCAAGTAGCCAATGCAATCACTGAGCTGCTGCTATCAAGGGTAGTGACTGGGAAATGTGCAGGTCATAGTGGATGGCTTTGCTGCAATGGGATTTCCTAACTGTGCAGGGGTGACAGACGGAACGCATAGCCCTATCTTGGCACCGGAGCACCAAGGCAGCCAGTACATAAACCACAAGGGATACTTTTCAATGGTGCTGCAAGCACTGGTGGATCACAAGGGACGTTTCACCAACATCAATGTGGGATGGCCGGGAAAGGTACACGACGCTCACATCTTCAGGAACTCTGCTCTGTATGAACAGCTGCAGCAAGGGGCTTACTTTCCAGACCAGAAAATAACCGTTGGGGATGTTGAAATGCCTATAGTTATCCTTGGGGACCCAGCCTACCCCTTAATGCCATGGCTCATGAAGCCGTACACAGGCAGCCTGGACAGTAGTCAGGAGCTGTTCAACTATAGGCTGAGCAAGTGCAGAATGGTGGTAGAATGTGCGTTTGGACGTTTAAAAGTGCTCTGGCGCAGTTTACTGACTCAGTTAGACCTCAGCGAAACCAATATTCCCATTGTTATTACTGCTTGCTGTGTGCTCCACAATATCTGTGAGAGTAAGGGGGGAGACATTTATGGCAAAGTGGGAAGTTGAGGCAAATCGCCTGGCCGCTGATTACGTGCAGCCAGACACCAGGGCAATTAGAAGAGCACAGCAGGGTGCACTGCACAACAGAGAAGCTTTAAAAACCAGTTTCATGGCTGATCAGGCTACGGTGTGACAGTTCTGTTTGTTTCTCCTTGATGAAAACCCGCCCCCTTGGTTCACTCTACTTCCCTGTAAGCCAACCGCCCTCCCTTTCCCCCTTTGATCACTGCTTGCAGAGGCAATGAAGTCATTGTTGTTTCAAATTCATGCATTCTTTATTAATTTGTCACACAAATAGGGGGAATACCTGCCAAGGTAGCCCGGAAGGGGTGGGGGAGGAGGGAAGGACAAGACCACACTGCACTTCAAAACTTATTGAATGCCAGCCTTCTGTTGCTTGGGCAGTCCTCTGGGGTGGAGTGGTTGGGTGCCCGGAGCCATCTCCCTCCCCCCCGCTTAATTCTTGGGCTTCTGGGTGAGGAGGCTATGGAACTTGTGGGGGGGGTGGTTGATTACACAGGGGTTGCAGTGGTGGTCTGTGCCTTTCCTGCATCTCAACCATACGCCGGAGCATATCAGTTTGATCCTCCAGTAGCCTCAGCATTGCATCCTGCCTCCTCTCATCACGCTGCCGCCACCTCTCCTGTTGCTCCAGCCATCTGTCCTCGTGTTCATTTTGTGCTTTCCTGGACTCTGCCATTGTCTGCCTCCAAGCATTCTGCTGGGTTCTTTCAGTTTGGGTGGACTGCATGAGCTCAGAGAACATTTCATTGCGAGTGCGTTTTTTTCGCCTTCTTACCTGCGCTAGCCTCTGGGATGGAGATGCTAGTGGCAGCATTGAAACATTTGCAGCTGCGGGAGGAAAAAAAGGGGGAGTAAAACTGAAAAAGACACATTTAAAAGGAGGGGCTGATGTTTTCGGGTTAACGTGCAGCACAAACCCAACTAACCCCTCCTCCACACCCAATTCTCTGGGATAATCGCTTCACCCCTCCCCGCACCGCGTGACTAACAGCAGGGATGATTTCTTTTCAGCCACAGGCAAACAGCCCAGCAGGAACGGCCACCTCTGAATGTCCCCTTAATAAAATTCCCCTATTTCAGCCAGGTGACCATGAATGATATAGCTCTCCTGAGGATAACACAGAGAGATAAAGAACGGATGTTGCTTGAATGCCAACAAACACCAGGACCACTCGCTGCCATGCTTTCTTTAGCAATGATTCCAGATTACGTGCTAGTGGCCTGGCGTGGTAAAGTGTCCTACCATGGAGGACGCAATAAAGCTAACCTCCCCAGAAACCTTTTGCAAAGGCTTTGGGAGTACCTCCAGGACAGCTTCGTTGAGATGTCCCTGGAGGATTTCCGCTCCATCCCCAGGCATGTTAACAGACTTTTCCAGTAGCTGTACTGACTGCGAATGCATCCCAAGTCTTCAGGGCAAATTAATCATTAAACACACTTGCTTTTAAACTGTGTATTATATTTACAAAATTACACTCACCAGAGGTGCCTTCTCTGCCTTCAAGGTCCAGGAGCCCAGGTTGGGAGGGTATTGACTCCAGGGTGATAAACAGTTCCTCGCTGTCGAGGATAACGGTTTCTCCACTTGCCTGGTGTACGCTATCTTCAACCTCCCCATCCTCATCATCTTCCTCATCCCTGTTGCGTGAGATTCCCTTGCAGGAGTCCACGTACAGTTGTGGGGTAGTTGTAGGGGCACCCCCTAGAGTGGCATGCAGCTCATCATAGAAGCGGCATGTCTGGGGCTCTGACCCTGAGCAGGTGTTTGCCTCTTGGATTTTTTGGTAGGCTTGCCTGAGCTCCTTAAGTTTCATGCAGCACTGCTGTGGGTCCCTGTTATAGCCTCTGTCCATCATGCCCTTGGAGATTTTTTCAAATATTTTGGCATTTTGTCTTTTCGAGTGGAGTTCTGATAGCACAGATTCATCTCCCCATACAGCGATCAGATCCAGTACCTCCCGTTCGGTCCATGCTGGAGCTTTTTTGCGATTCTGGGACTCCAGGGTCACTTCTGCTGATGAGATCTGCACTGTCACCTGTGCTGATCAGCTTGCCATGGTGGCCAAACAGGAAATGAAATTCAAAAGTTTGCGGGTCTTTTCCTGTCTACCTGGCCAGTGCATCCGAGTTGTGCGTGCTGTCCAGAGTGGTCACAATGGAGCACTCTGGGATAGCTCCCGGAGGCCAATACCATCAAATTGCATCCACAATACCCCATACTCGACCCGGCGATGTCGATTTCATTCAGTGCTAATCCCCTCGTCAGGGAGGAGTACAGAAATCGATTTTAAGAGCCCATTAAGTCAACAAAAATGGCTTTGTTGTGTGGACGGGTACAGGGTTAAATCGATCGAACACTGCTAAATTCGACCTAAACTCATAGTGTAGACCAGGGCTTAGAAATCCTGCTATGTTCCTGGCTCCAATGATATCCTTTGGCTATGTGTTTCACTGTTCCAAAAAAAAAGCCCTTTTATCCATTTTAAATTTGTTGACATGCAATTGTATGGGATGTCCCTTTGCAATTACATGAGAAGTGATAAATAGGAGAGCCAGATTTAACATTTGTACCTCATTTATTATTTTATATACCACTATCAAATCCCTTTTTATCCATCTCCTCTCTTGCCTTAAACTGTGTCTTTTTCTTTTCAATCTATCCATATAAGGAAGTCTCTCCACACCACTGATCACTTTTGTAGCTTGTCTCTGGACCCTTTTTGTTTCTGCTCTATATTTTTTTCATATAGGGAGAGGAGCATTCAACACTGTATTCACCAAGTGGGTGTATCACTCACTGATATTAAAATATGTTCAGTATTATTTTCTATCCAATTCTTTATTCATCCGACTATTTTGTTTGCTTTTTGGACCACCACTTTGAATTGAGCAGACTTTTTCCAGTGAGCTGTCCTCATGATTAGGGATGTAATCTTGGCCCACTGAAATAAATGGCAAAACTCCCACTGATGTTAGTAAAGCCAAGATTTCACCCCAGGTCTTTTCCCTCAATGGGTATAGCTCATTTAGAACTCAATCAATGTTTATGAATAGTGCAAATAATTCTATCCAATGTGCATTACCATGCATCTAAAAATATTAAATTTGATTTGCCATTGTGTTGCCTAACTTTGTTAGGGCACGCCTGTGGAATGCCTCACAGACTCCTCTAGGCTTGACTAAGCTAAATTATTTTGTCATATGCAAATCTGCCACTTCATGAAAACTAATATATGAAACACCATTGCTGAAATCCATCCTCTGTGAATCTACTGTTAACCTTTTTGCCATGTTGAAAATGGATCATTTATTCCTCTTATCCTATTTCTAATCCATGACCAAACTTTTGCTGCTCACTATTTAGATTCTTTAAATGCCCTTTATGAGGTACTTTATCAAAAGCTTTATGAAAGGAAAATAAATTATATTAACATGTTTTGCTTTATCTGCTATTTTGTTGGTAAACTTAAAGAATTCTAGTAGATTGGAGAAGTGTGATTTACCTTTGTGGAGTCCTTGCTGGTGTGCTCTTATCAAATATATGTTCATCTAGGTGTTCTGCTTCAAGGAGTTAGCAGGTCCAGAAGTAAGGCTTACTAGTCTTTCATTTCCAGGAGCACCCATAGGACTTTTCTTAATCTAAGATGACAAGTTCGTGAAAGGCTTCTATTTTAGAAATAGGCCATGGAAAAAGGTGGAATTCACAGCTTGAGAATTCAGACTTAGGTTCTTCATTTTTAAAGAAAGCTTAAGATATGTTTGTAATTTATGGTCCTGTTTTAAAGCATAATCACATAGTACTGTATATAACTTGCCTCTACAACACTACACACTTATTACAAGTCTCTACCATCTGTTGCTTATCAGATCATTAATGTTAGAATTAATCATTGTTGGCAAATGAGCTGAAGTCGATTTCTTTTCCAAAGACTTAATAATATTCCAAAACTCGATAGCATTACTCCATAAGCTTTTGGAATGGAAAAGTTTACTAACTGTAGCATAACATATCATTAATATTGTCCTAGTCCTCAAATATTCCTCATTTGCTTGAAAACCAACCAGTCCCTGGCTTGCCCTCTTCCAAGCCAAATTATTCTGTGCAAGAATATATAACAGATTATAAATAAAAAGCATGAGAAGACCAGCTAATTTCACAACAGCAAAGTATTTCATCCATCGAGTGTTTCCCGTCAGGACTTTATTCTAGATGTCTAAGGTGCACATGTGATGAATGAATGGGACCTCTGTTTCTTCAGGTGAACCACTGTTGTGATTTGGTATGGCTCTTCCTGTGAGGAGATACACACAATGAAATATAGATACAATTATTTTAAAAAGGTTTCGCAGTTAAATACATTTGAGTTTAATTATAAAAATGAACACAAAAACCTCATACAGGAAGAGACAAAAAAAGTTTTTTTAACACAAGCCCTAGAACTAATGTAGTGGGGTTATCCATGGCTATGACATTACAATTTCTGTCATATATACAATGCAAACAGATATGCATTTCATTTTCTCCCAAATGAGGGATTTAAATACATCTAGTGATGTGTGTATATTCTACACACAGTGTGTATATAAATTCATACACACACACACACTATATATATATATATATACACACACACACACACACACACACACACACCACACATATGCTTTATATTTCCAACAATAAGTGGTTTAATTTATTGACAATGTTTAATTTAAGTCAAAACATTTTTTCCATTTGGCAGGTGCTGACAGCAAATAAAATGGTTTTGATGAATGACATAAAACTATTAATTATGTTTTGTTTGCTCTATTGTTAGTGTATCACTTGTGTGGTTAAAAATTAACTTTATGATCTTATTTAAAACAATAGATGTGACATTTCAGACATTCCTAAGAAGGATGCTTAGTAATAATAAATTGGTGTACTTGTCTAGAAAAATTTGCTAACAAAGTGAACTCAGGCATCTTAAATAGATAAAAGGAAGCAACTATAAATTACCACAGGATAAAATTTTTGTTTTATTTTTTAAAGATTTCTCTTTTTTGTTTTTATCCATTGATGAATTCTGGATATGCAGAGAAAGACAATAAAATTTGATGATTATGTGGGCATTCTCGACAATGTTAAATATTTCAAAGACTGGGGAAAATATCAGACTAGTATGATATCATACTATTTATAATACTAAAACTATTGATAGTGTAATCTGGTAATGGACACTGTCCAGCATCACTCTTAAACAGTATATACTTGGGAAAATAAATCACTGTTCTGTCCTCCCTTCCCTGGTCCTTTTCTTGCTCATGCAACAAACACACACAGGAGGCTTGGAACCAAATCTTTAGCTGTCCTCATTTTGGCTTCTAACACTCTCCATCCAAGTTTGGATAACAAATGGCTTACAAATAATTTAGGTACATGTCTAAGTACTCACAACTTGCTCATTCAAATGCCAGTATGCATGCACTTTACATGTTTTGAGTATACAAAACTTGCTTGCAATGCTTAGAGACTGATTTTAAAAATCTGGTCCTTTGAGTTTACTTCTGGGCAGTGTTATTATTAATGATGTCCTCAGTGAACATACGCATTTTCCTGGGAAGAATGAGCCAAATTCATCCCTTGATCTAAATAGAGTTAACAGAGTTGGATAAAATTCATCTGTGGTGTAACTTCATTTAAATCAATGGACATACACCAGGGATGTATTTACTCTAACATTATTGATTAACTGTTTCTGAGACAGCCAACAGAAACTGCAAAAAACCATTACATACTGTTTTCATTATACTTTTTAAAAAGTAGAGGTCTATGTTTTGTATAGAGAGGAAGAAAAAGAGAGAAAGAAATGTTCCAACAAAAAATAAAAAAGACAGACAGACAGTTTCCAGGGGAAAAAATAGATTTTCATTAAAGTATTGAAACACAAAATTCTAGCCAGTGCAGATAACGTGGCTGAATTGCCCCACAGACAAGTCCATAGATACGTTGCAAAAGCAGAATGGACAAACACTGCAGTAGAATAAGGCTAATACATAGGGATATGGGTAGCCCGGAAATCTGCTACTTTAAAAAATGACATGAAGGTAAATGAAGATACCAACCAGTTCCCTCAATCCAAACTACTACCCTGCAGGTAATGGGTAGCATGCAAGCTAAACCCATAACTTAAGATGGGGCTCTCCATACAACCAACCTAGATATTTGGCACCAAACATCCAAATTCCTCCTGCCTTCTCCACGTCTGAAGCTTAATGGCACAGATGAAAGGTGCACACTGTACAAACACATTGAATCCTACCCTGTGTTAAACAACAGGCGCAGGCCAATCACCATCTGGCCACAATCTTGGAATTACAATCCATAAAAACTATAAAGAACTCACACTGCAACCTACAAAAGTTGGGATGTACTCATGAAAACATCTCATTTGTTAAGTTTTCTAGATATTTTGTGGACAGAAAAACAGTTAATTTGCCATTAAGAAATGTCCTTTCCAACCCAACTAGATTACTGGAAGAGCAGACCTGTAAACCTTGCTTAACCCATAACTCAACTGCAGCAATGGACATAACCAGATGAAGGAGGTGGGGAAGGGTTGGGATTGCAGGTTGGGTGTCAAATGTCCATTCACTCAAGGAAGAACCTTAAAAGCCCCAAGGCCAGGGGATGCCCAGGCAGTAGGTTTTGAATGGCCCAATTAGGCTGCAGGGACAGGTGACAGTGCCAATAGCCAGGCTCACCAGGACCCCAAGGGAACCTATCCCCTGCCAGTCTGGTCAAGTAGAGGGGGTGGATGTTAACATGTTTGCATTCTTGCTTTAAGCAGCCCGCAGGGTGAGAATAAACTATGCTGGTGCAATAGCTGAGGGCATCTGTATGTGAATATGTAAAAAGCAGCCAGGTACTTCCTCAGAAATGCTCTCATTGAAGGTGTGAGGAGTGGGCTTTCTTTGGAGCCAGAATAAGGGCAGAAAATTTTTGAACCAACCTCATTCAACCTTTTCCGGGGGAAGACACAGAATTTGACCCTTGGATTGAAGTTGATTTCCTTTAACAATTATAACCATTTAAAGAGAACTTTTGACCCTAAGCTGCTTAACCCTGTCCCTTTCAACTAATTGTACTCTTAGCCCAAATTTACCAACTGACAGGTTATCACACTCCTTCCATATGTTCAAACTCCTATTTCACCAAGAACTCAACATTGCTGCCTTCACAGAGGGTAGAGTCCCTGTGTTTTTAGCTATGGCAAAACATCCCTTCTAGATTTGAAAGAAGGTTGTTGCCTGAGAACTAAGGTAAATACACCTTAGCAGAGTATTTCCTGTTGAAATAAGGAGTAGGAAAAAATTGTAGAGAATATAAATTCCTAACTCCTTTAAGAAAACTGGATTGGTTTCTAATACCGAGTGCTGCTGCAGTGAGTCTGGAAATGGGATCTCTTACTTGAGGAAGTCCCTCTATAATGTGATAATGCACCGATCAGCTAGTGTAGAAAGCACTTTCTAGAGTCTCTGAAAAGCCAAATCAGATGAGGGAAAACTTGCAAAATTGAGGAACAACATGTACAGTGGTTGAGGTAACAGATGCTATTTGTTGGGGTCAGCCGTACTGACGCCTGTAGCAACAGCAACATCTTTCCATTACCAAATAAGTATCAATAAAGGCATTTGTGTGGAGAAAACAGAAAGAGAACTAAAAATGTTGTTGAGAGGATAGAGGAATAGGAAAATTAAATGCGCGGCAGTACACTGAAGGTAAAAAGATGTGCATATGACACATTAATAAAAGCAACATCTTGTATAGGGGAGTAACAAGATTATTTTTATGAGTTTGTAGTGCCCATAAGTGTGCCAGGCCTTTCTCAAAAAACAAAGAAAGACACCATCACTATTGAAGACAGCTTACATCCTTAAAGCTCCAGAAAGGAATTCCTGCAATCTGATCTGCCCAGGCAGTCCTCTGTGTCAGCATGGAGGCCTACTGACTTCAATGGAACTTGGTAAGGGCATAAGTAGGGCCCTACCAAATGCACAACCATAAAAAACGCGTCATGGACCATGAAATCTGTATAGTAAAGGGTAAAAGCACACAAAAGTCCAGATTTCACGGGGGAGACCAGCGTTTCTCAAACTGGGAGTCATGACCCAAAAGGGGGTTGTAGAAGGTAGGTTGCAAGGTTACTTTAGGAGGGTCATGGTATTGCCACCCTTACTTCTGCAGGAATGAAATCAGGAAGGCTAAATCACACCTGGAGTTGCAGCTAGCGAGAGATGTTAAGAGTAACAAGAAGGGTTTCTTCAGGTATGTTGGCAACAAGAAGAAAGCCAAGGAAAGTGTGGGCTCCTTAGTGAATGAGGGAGGCAACCTAGTGACAGAGGATGTGGAAAAAGCTAATGTACTCAACGCTTTTTTTGCCTCTGTCTTCACAAACAAGGTCAGCTCCCAGACTACTGCACTGGGCAGCACAGCGTGGGGAGGAGGTGGCCAGCCCTCTGTGAAGAAAGAAGTGGTTCGGGACTATTTAGAAAAGCTGGACATGCACAAGTCCATGGGGCCGGATGCGTTGCATCCAAGAGTGCTAAAGGAATTGGCAGATATGATTGCAGAGCCATTGGCCATTATCTTTGAAAACTCATGGCAATCGGGGGAAGTCCCGGAAGACTGGAAAAAGGCTAATGTAGTGCCAATCTTTAAAAAAGGGAAGAAGGAGGATCCTGGGAACTACAGGCCAGTCAGCCTCACCTCAGTCCCCGGAAAAATCATGGAGCAGGTCCTCAAGGAATCAATTCTGAAGCACTTAGAGGAGAGGAAAGTGATCAGGAACAGTCAGCATGGATTCACCAAGGGAAAGTCATGCCTGACTAATCTAATTGCCTTCTATGGTGAAATAACTGGTTCCGTGGATGAAGGGAAAGCAGTGGATGTGTTATTCCTTGACTTTAGCAAAGATTTTGACACGGTCTCCCACAGTATTCTTGTCAGCAAGTTAAAGAAGTATGGGCTGGATGGATGCACTACAAGGTGGGTAGAAAGTTGGCTAGATTGTCGGGCTCAACGGGTAGTGATCAATGGCTCCATGTCTAGTTGGCAGCCGGTATCTAGCGGAGTGCCCCAAGGGTCGGTCCTGGGGCCGGTTTTGTTCAATATCTTCATTAATGATCTGGAGGATGGTGTGGATTGCACCCTCAGCAAGTTTGCAGATGACACTAAACTGGGAGGAGTGGTAGATACACTGGAGGGTAGGGATAGGATACAGAGGGACCTGGACAGATTGGAGGATTGGGCCAAAAGAAATCTGATGAGGTTCAACAAGCACAAGTGCAGAGTCCTGCACTTAGGACGGAATAAGCCAATGCACCGCTACAGATTAGGGACCGAGTGGCTGGGCAGCAGTTCTGCAGAGAAGGACCTAGTGGTGACAGTGGACAAGAGGCTGGATATGAGTCAGCAGTGTGCCCTTGTTGCCAAGAAGGCCAATGGCATTTTGAGGTGTATAAGTAGGGGCATTGCCAGCAGATCGAGGGACGTGATCGTTCCCCTCTATTCGACATTGGTGAGGCCTCATCTGGAGTACTGTGTCCAGTTTTGGGCCCCACACTACAAGAAGGATGTGGAGAAATTGGAGAGAGTCCAGTGAAAGGCAACAAAAATGATTAGGGGTCTGGAACACATGACTTATGAGGAGAGGCTGAGGGAACTGGGATTGTTTAGTCTACGGAGGAGAGGAATGAGGGGGGATTTGATAGCTGCTTTTAACTACCTGAAAGGTGGATCCAAAGAGGATGGCTCTAGACTATTCTCGGTGATAGCAGATGACAGGACAAGGAGTAATGGTCTCAAGTTGCAGTGGGGGAGATTTAGGTTGGATGTTAGGAAAAACTTTTTCACTAGGAGGGTGGTGAAACACTGGAATGCGTTACCTAGGGAGGTGGTGGAATCCCCTTCCTTAGAAGTTTTTAAGGTCAGGCTTGACAAAGCCCTGGCTAGGATGATTTAGTTGGGGATTGGTCCTGCTCTGGGCAGGGGGTTGGACTAGATGAGCTCCAGAGGTCCCTTCCAACTCTGAGATTCTATGATTCTGCACTGCTGCCTTCAGAGCTGGGCAGCTGGAGCGCAGAGGCTTTTGGCCAGGTGCTCGCCAGCAGCAGCGCAGAAGTAAGGGTGGCAATACCAGACCATGCCACCTTTACCTCCGCATGGCTGCCTTCAGAGTTGGGTGGCTGAAGAGTGGTGACTGCTTACCCAGGGCCCAGCTCTGAAGCCAGCCGTGCAGAAGTAAGGGTTGCAATACCATACCATGCCATCCATACTTCTGTGCTGCTACTGGCAGTGGCTCTGCCTTCAGGGCTGGGCTCCCGGCCAGCAGCCGCAGCTCTCTGGCTGCCCAGCTCTTAAGGCAGCGCTGCCGCCAGCAGCAGTGCAGAAGTAAGTCTAGCAGTATTATAATCCCCCTTACAATAACCTTGCAATCCCCCCGCAACTCCTTTTTGGGTCAGGACCCCTACAATTACAACACCGGGAAACTTCAGATTTAAATAGCTGAAATCATGTAATTTACAATTTTTTAAATCGGATGACTGTGAAATTGACCAAAATGGACAGTGAATTTGGTAGCGCCCGAGGCATGAGGGTCCAACTGCAGGATTAGGGCCTGAATTTCAGACGTGACGCAACAGGTGGAGTCAAAAAACAGTGAGGAGGAGTGCAGAAAAAAAGGTTACATTAAAATAATGGTGTAGTTCTAGCATAACACGCACATATAGGCTTTCTTTAACTCCAAATCTAGGCCCACTCCGAGTCACTTGTAGGACCATGGCCTATACACGCATAGAATGAACAACATGTATAATGTATAACTCAATGTTTTTAGAATTTCACACGGATGGTTTGTAATAAACTTTTGTTACAGTGTAATTTGCCTTCCCCCTTTTTTTTTTTTTTTTTTTAAATCCTTGGTGGGCATTATGTTGTTTATACATAAAGAAAGCTTTGTAGCAAAATTTGTTATAGTTCATTTTTAAAATGGTCTGAGGAATTCTTTTTATGACTAAAGAAAGAAATTAAATATCTTTTTTGTGACTAATTTACTATTATTTTTCCACTTTATTTAATTTGCTCAATGAACTGTTTGTGTTCATGTAACCACATAATGTCTTAATCCCTCTGAATTTTTTCATACAATTTTTGGTCCATATATGGTCATAAGAATGTTGAGAATTTAAAAAAAATCTTTTTAGGCAAGTAATAATCTTAAACCAGCTAATAAATTAAGTATTTTGTATGCTCTAGAAACAGATTTGGACAGCAGAATAGTATTTAAGAATTACTAATCTACCCGTTGATTCTGTGAAGAATAAACATGTCATCTTACATATCTAGAAATTAAACTTGCAAAATACTCATCAGCAAATGTTAAGTGAGAGTATGGTATGGATAGTGGTTTACACCTGGGACTCCCAATTCAAGACAATAATGTAAACTGTTTAATCTTAACAAAAAGGCATTTTTAGTGTTTCTTCTGTTTAGTATTCTCAATGTTAACAAAATTGTCAATGGAATTTCAAGAGACTAAATCTTTAATTCAATACTTAGAGATGTTAATTATATATAAGAAAGGTCAGGTACACTACAAAATTACTGCAATTTGGACTTGATTCTTGCTACTTCTTTTTAACTCAAACCAAAAAATACCAACTCCACATGCACACACCATTTAAAATATAAACTTTACATCCAGAATGGCTAAGCACTTTGCAAAAGTATTATCCACATTTTACAGCTGGAGAAACAGACACACAGAAAGAGGAAATATCTTACCCAAGATGACACAACAGATCTATGGCAGATTGGAAAACAGATCATGGGAGTCCTGACTCATAGTTGGCTGTTCTAACATCGAGGACATGTGCCTCCCAAATAGAGTAATGTATTGCCTTTAAGATAGGACTACAATAAATTGCATGCATACATTATTACTGTGACTGCATGCACAACCAAGGTAACTGCATGTGCAAATATCCAGTTACAAATCTAGCTGATCATTTATTCAAGCAGTTACTGTGAATGAATTGGAAGTCGCTGTATCCACATGCACAAATTATGCATGTACTGTTTTGCATCACCTGCATGCATATATACAAATTGATCCCTTAAATGTTTCTCTTTGGTTCTGAAATTATATGGCACCCATTTTATTGTCCCCTTTATGTATATAAAAGTAGTTTGTTCTCAGACCTAAATATAGGCTTATGGTTAAGTTTGTATTCAGGCATATGTCTGAAGAACTGGGTTAAAGACTGGCTGGCTGGCTGTTTCAGTCTGGATTGTAAACACAAATTGATTATCACTTCTAGATAGCCAGATGGGTTTGATTGAGATTCTAAATATTACAAGAGCCTGGTGTGCATCAATTGAAAATGTGACTTTTCTAACAAAAATTACTTTGTTAATGAAATTAGTAAGTAAGTCTGCTGAAAAATATTCAGATTGACAGGAAATTAAGCAAAGGTGTTTAGAATAAGAATGGGGATTTTATTTCTTATATCTAGAAGTTCAACAGACTTGCACAAGTAAATAATCCCATGAGTTACTTACCTCATATTGTATTTAGTTCGAACATTAAATGCATAAAGTTCTTGATCATCCCCCAAAATAATAAAGCTGGTGATATGGAGAAAAACTTTCATGGGATTAAAAAAGTTAAAAAATTTCAAATATGCAATTAAAGGCATTCTAGCATGCTTGTGATCTCTGCTCTGGTTTCCTATTTACAGAGAAGGAAAACTGGCTCAGACTTCCTAGACTAAGACAAGAAAGTATGCAAAATCGAGCAGTCTCTGTGCCAGCTCTTGCTAATCCTCTTCAGTATGGTTTGCTGCTAATTTGTCATGGCACATATTTGCCTTATGTCTAATTAGCATCAAATTGCAAACTGCTATTTGCTAACAATTTGTTGCATCAATCTGCTTGAAAATCTATAGTTTAGAATTGGATTGCAGCTTATTCTGTCTATCAAAATTCCAATTCACACCATACACAAAATAATATATTATTCCCGCCAAAATGTTCCAATACTTTATTAGACAAAATGAGCTAGATTTTAAAAGAAAAACTATATTATCATCCTGTATGTTTTTGTGTCCCTTTGCTTAATGCTCCATTTTTAATTTACTGTACCTTATTTACGTGGGGAGCTTAGTATGTCAGGACTTGCCCCTTCCTCATATGTAATCAAATCCAGCTGAAATCTCATAGCCACTACACTGGAACTGGTTGATAAAAACCTATCAGACCCATTTTGTGAGGACACAAGACAAGATCCTTGCAGTAGCAATTTACATGCACTAGAACTGGTTATCTTAAAGAATGAGAAAGTTTCAATTAAGGAGCTAGCTAGACTTTAGGAAATAGGTTGGTCGTTTCAATATCTAAATGTAGACATTTTAATAAATGAATTAGCAGCTACAGATCATCTGGAATCACTGTCATGAACAACTATTGTAGAGATGTTTTGCATCAAGATATTGACAAACATAATTAAATCTTTCATAACTGATTGGATCTACATCCAAGAGCAAGTCTTCTTGGCTGTGGTGAGAATAACCTGAGAGCAACCTTCAAGGGTTGGATTTTCAAAAACACTCAGCACTCTCCTAACCCTGCTCCCATCTAAGTCAGTGGTAAAACTCCCATTGACTTCAAAAGGAGCACAGTTAGGCGAACGCTTAGCACTTTTCAAACTCATCCCAAGTGCTTATATAGAGCCAATCAGAAAGACTGAGGTGACAGGCAGGACACAGTGTCTCAGTTACTGAACCTTCAGGAATGAGACGGTTCAGTTCTCCTCAGAGAAAGTATTTGCTGTACCCTTAGGTTCTCTCTCCAGCTGCAGAAACCTAATTTGAATCTCTATTGGTCACTGCTGCCTCTAAATCATCCTGAAGAAGTATAAAATCAATTTATTCAAAACTGGTGAAAACCAAGTTTACAAAAAGATTTTCAATTTCCAAATTGATTCTGAAAGTCTTTTACTATCTCAGCTTCTGGACAAGGTAGGGGTGTCACATCAGCCATCTTCAGAGAGATGTTTCCCTTCTGTTCAGAAGGTGATTATAGGTTCTGGCAGTGGCTACAATTTTCTGTGACCAAGAAAACAAAACACAGGAACACAGGGGAAGTGGTGAAGGTGGTCTCATGAAAAGAGCGTAACTATTTAAATAATCTCTGTTGTATGCATCGCAAACATCACATTGATACTAAAAGTCACACCAATACAAACGTGTTCTCGTCATTGGAGTAAATGTACAAGGAGATACAGTACTGTGGGAGAACAAAGATCTCCTTTATAGAAGTGGGTATCCATCTTCCTACAAACTACCTCAAACATTGTGTCTATGCGAGAAAGTCATTGAGAGACAGTTTGAACATGTTAAAGGTGTAAGAATAGTCACCATAAGCAATAGTTCTCAAGGCAGGTGATTGCAAGTGTTCCTGGAATTTACTGTATGATACAATTACACAGTATTGTAAATTATGTTATTTGCAAGGATGTTGATTTCTAACATTTATAGAACTTCCCTTTATTTTTATGTATCTCTTTAAGGGACAGTATATCAGAAACCACATGACTTCTTCATTTTTTAAGATCATATGTAATGCACTGTGGCTCAATTTTGTGCATACAAATGGTAATTCAGATTTGCATGTGCAACTGCACCTACACCCACAATTTTGAGGTTAAAAGTCAAAGGTTAGTGTGAGGCCAGATGAAAATCTGATATACTATACTGTGTTGTAATGCCCTAATGTCACCATAGCTTTCCTTTATTTAGCTTTATGTATTTGATTCATGCTATTTACTTATGCATGATTCCACTTTTTTCACCATTTAACAGTAGATGTCTTTTGAAGATTTCAGAGTAACAGCCGTGTTAGTCTGTATTCGCAAAAAGAAAAGGAGTACTTGTGGCACCTTAGAGACTAACCAATTTATTTGAGCATGAGCTTTCGTGAGCTACAGCTCACTTCATCGGATGCATATATGATGTTTCATGGTCTCTGTGTATATAATGTCTTCTGCAGTTTCCACAGTATGCATCTGATGAAGTGAGCTGTAGCTCACGAAAGCTCATGCTCAGATAAATTGGTTAGTCTCTAAGGTGCCACAAGTACTCCTTTTCTTTTGAAGATTGTTAAAGAAGAAAAACCAAAAACACACTTTCCCAGTTTTGTTTCCAAGATTTGTTCTATATTTTGTCATGTTTTGTTTAAGAGTCAACAGGAATCCTTCTACTGTGGTATTTTTCATTCATATTTTTTAAGGTTATGGGTCAAATTCTGATTCCACAGGAAAAAGTGGCAAAACACCAGTCAGTTTCAATTGGACTAAGATTTTGCCCTACATGAATACAATGTGAATGATGGCAGATAGACAGCACTGGAGAATTAAGACTTCTATTTGTTCATAGAATAGGTACCGCATGGCACTGCCAATGTAAACTTCTCATTTCAGCCCACCAATCTCTCTCAATCCTGAACTGTTAGGGACGAGATGAGAAAGATAAGGTGGGTGAGGTAATATCTTTCATTGGACCAACTTCTGTGTAACTGAAGAAGAGCTCTGTGTAGCTCAAAAGCTTGTTTCTTTCATCGTCTCTTTCACCAACAAATGTTGGTCCAATAACAGATATTACCTAACCCACCTTGTCTCTCTAACATCCTGGGACCAAAACAACTACAACTACACTGCAAACAGGGATGAAATTGTAATTCATTCCACTTCAAATCTTAATTTCTCTGCAATGAAGGTGCTGAATGTAATATCATTTTTGAAGCTCTCCACTTGTTCTAATTCTTCCAAGTTTCTCTTACATAAGCCTAGAAAACCGAACAATAATCTCAATCAACTTTCAAAGACAGGTCCTCCTTGCTTCCTTCAGTATTCCTTCAAAAAATTAAGCATCAGTTGACCTCTTGGACCACCTCTTAGTTTCCTAATTCTGGAGGATGAAACTGTGTTCTCTCATCTTGGTGCAGGAAACCACACTGTGTACCCTGAATTCACCCCAGATTTCATGGATATGGAATCCAGAGCATGCCCACTGGAAGCAGGAAACAGCAGCAGATACAGCAAGATGATACACCCTAACTGGGAAAATGCATCCGATGAAGTGAGCTGTAGCTCACGAAAGCTTATGCTCAAATAAATTGGTTAGTCTCTAAGGTGCCACAAGTACTCCTTTTCTTTTTGGGAAAACAGGAACACTCTTCTTGTTAGACCTGAACTGAGCATGCTTTGGGTCCAGCAGAGCTTATTTATTATATCATCATACAGAAAGCAAGATACATTACTATTTCAATTCTGCCCATAGTAATGTTTGGCTTTTTGCTTGTTTGGTTTTTATTTTTCACTGAAGATGTTAAATGAAGGTTTCACTTCTCTCATAGTAGAATAAAACTCCAGCCTCTCTCTTTGTTTTCTTTTTCTTACATTTGAATAAGAAGAGAGACAGATATATTATATACCCATAACCCACAAAGAGAATGAGGGTTGGGGGAGTCACATTTGTGCAATCAGTTAAAAAGATTCCTGAATATAAAACTGCAAAGAAAAAAAGACCTTTACAAGTACTCAGCATTGACATAATTAAATCTACCACATCTAGGTCAACTGAGGATGCAGGATTTATACACCAATGATTTATTCACAACTTCTGAACAATGCTGTTTTGAAACATAAATACAGATGTACTGGTATCAATCTTGCTTTAAATATACTGCTCTGATCTGAAAATCAGCCAAAATATTCCATAGAAATGCTGTATGAATTTGGTGTTGAAAATGGTTCTACTGAAAAAGGTTTCCAGTCAGTCCCAGGGCAAAGCATCAAATTGTGAGTTTACGTGGTTTCCCTTAATGAAGTTTTGCAAGATATTCAGTAACAGTCTATGAAAATTGCTCAGGAAGACACATCTGTCTAGTTACATTTGACTTTGGCAGAAAACTGTTTGAGGCTCAGTTGTAACAATCCAGTTATGAAACAAAAATCTCAGTTACAGCCTGAAAAGCCAGCACTACAACCCTAACCTTTTAGCACCAACCCCTTCCCAATGCCTCTTCACTGCTTTCACTTAACTGGCAGTAGCAGTAGGTCCCTTATCCTCATTGCAGACCAACCATTTGATGGAAGCATTGCACAGGAACACACAAAACAAGACAGCAGTTACATTTTCTTGGCTTACTCCCACCTCTCTCCACACTGCCACCACTACTAGATATGTTAGCTGTTTAGAATCATACTTAATTGTGATCCTAAAGCTACTGGGGCAGATATATTGTGAAATTTATTTATATTTGCATCCTTTGCAATGTGTGGCATATTACCTGTTATAAAAACTTATTTCATTTCATGCTATTATAACATGCTTGTAAAATGTGTGTTGCCCCCTCCTGTAAAGGCTAGCTCATGTGAAGGCTACAGCCTTCTGGAGCTTCTCCTTTCACTGAAGCAGTAAAGGCTCCAGTGCTTCAATCCCCAGATTCAAACACTGCTGATGCTATATATTGGGGATGTTGCACTTTCTGTATATTTGTTGCTTAAAAGAAAAAAACACAACTGCATTTTCAGCCAAGCACCCTGACTAACTGCGAAATCTAATGGGAAGCATTATTTTAAATCCCAGGTGAGATTTTTGAACTATTAATGGGAGCAAATTTGTTTAAAGAAGGAGGAAAAAAAAAAAAACCCTGTGTGATGGTGTAGTACTCAAGCCCAACATGAACCTGTAAACATGCTTTTCTCTCCTGGCTTAAAAAAAAAAAAAGACTCTCAGAGCTGTACATGACAAATATATATATTATCTATATGCTTTTCTTGGTCTAATAAAGCAAACGATTGCCTTTTCTTGGTCTAATAAAGCAAACGATTGCATGCTTCTTTCCTGGTCTAATTCAGATTCTAATGAATGCTTCTCTATTGGTCAAATACAACACAAGCCTATACATGCTTTTTTCCTGGTCAACTATAACACTCTATAAATGATACAAAAAGCATACTTCTCTCCTGGGTATACTTGTATACAAAGGAAGAAGCAACACAGCCTAGCAAGTATGTTAATTTTGTGTGGGAATTTTCTTCCACAATTAGCAGAAAAGATAAATAAAATTTTCAGATACAGCCATATCAAATTGCACAACGCATTGGCATGTGTGGGGTTTGCGTGTAATAAAAGGAGGAATTGGAGATGAAAGTTATTTCTGCACTCTAAGTAATGAGAGATAGCCTTGAAACACTGATAGAGAAGGAAGCATTTTCATTAGGTATGTTTCACTTTCTTCTTCGGTACACTGATCCTCCTACAGTAGATGTGTGTTCTTACATGACATATTTCCACTTTCCCACTGAAGTGCTTGTGATTCTTGAATGCTGTTTGTTGTTACTGTTTTTCTTCCCCAACACTATGCACCAATTTTTAACCTTTTCAGTAACCAAGTGACACTTCTGGGACATTACAGTATTCCTGTCAAAATGTCTGGTCTGCAACAATAAACTTTACATTGATGTCTTGCTTTTCTAGAATAATTACACTGTACCTTAAATGTTAGCCTATTTACTATTTGTGCAAAAAGATGACAATAAAATCAATTGAACACAATTCCCAACTGTGCATCAAAGTCTTTTGCAATGTTAATGGATTAGCACATCTAGAGAGGTGCAAGATCATTTTGTCTCAGCGCCTGGGCTGGCACATAATATGCACTTCCTCAACTTATTAACCCTTATCTGCTGAACTCATCTGTTCTGAAACTTAGTTTAAGCTCCCTGTATTTGTCAGGTTTCCATTTTTTTAAGCGAAGTCCTGGGAACCTGCACATCGATCAATAGGTGTATGATGAAGGAACTTGGTCCTGCTATCTATGACCAGTGGCTATGTTTTTTCAATGATTCCACAGGAGTCAAAAACTCAACAAAGCGAATCGCGGATGCTGTAAAGGGAGCATGCTGCTCATGTCTGTGACCACTGTATGCAAAGCTTGGCATTAGTCACCGCCAGGCCGCCTCTGACAGCCCTGAAGTGAGGGAGATTAATGTGAGGCAGGGGCACTTTATTATTGTCATTCTGTTCTTTCACACTCTGCCTCTGACTTTCAATTTTGCTCCAGAATTAATTGTCTGCTCCCTACAGTATGACTGATGTAGAAGGATACAAGTAACATAGGCACCTGGTTCTGGCCTTGACAATCTGACTCGATGTTGCAGGATGTATTGTGTACGGTCAAATTCAGGGACAGACTGGCATCTTTCAAAGAAATCAGCCAATGTTTCTTTTGACTTCCATCAGATTTGACTGTAGATTATCCTTTTCTAAGAACAATTTTTCCTTGTAGAGATGCTAACAAAATGCCAGTACCAGTATTAAGTACCGCACATGATACTATTGCTCTGTTTTGTGCAGCCTTATATGAGACCTTTCATTTCTGGGCTTTTCTTTTTTCTGTTTGAAAGTAGTAAATTAGTAATGCAGCATTGTTAAATCCCTACTCTCTCAGATTTAAGCATTGCTGTGAGAATATCGTATACAGTATCTCTGACAATAAAAAATACATGACTATGTAACTTTGTATCATTTCCTATTTACTGCACTAACAGTTCCAAAGCAAATTACACAAAAAGTAAGACAAATATTTAAAGATGCCATATCTGTATATCAGACTTAAAATTACCAGTGGCACAGCAAGATCAAAGAACATCTTTACTAGAGAACTGAGGTTTGAGCTTTTAGGAGTCAAAAATAAATGCCTTTCTACAAGAACCACAAATCTGTCAGTCTATTTTTATTAGGTTAACCTCCATTGGTGGAGATGGCAGCACAGTTTTATTGTGTAGCAGAACATGCAACTTCACATTTATTTTCCACCATACAATGATCACCATTATATTGTCTGCATTTATCAGCAGTCAACAGACACTGGAACTGTGAAATGCTGAAATGAACCCTATTCTTAGAATAGGAAATAGCTGTGTTAACTATGTTGGTAAAGTTTTCCTTTTTCATGGTGACCACTGAACCCCTAAGTGTCCTTTAGTATTTTCATTTAGGTTTTATTATATATTGGTCATAAGGGTAATATCCCTTTGGATGACACACAACTGAGAAATCATCATCTAATTAAAGCATAGATGATGGAATGATATCAGACATTCCATTGTTTAATGTTACTCCATTAATGTATTTTTTTCCTGTGAGGATTTCACAAATTTCCTCCCAAACACACTGCCTGAGTAGAACTTGCAATAAATTATTGCAGCTTTAACTCATCATCTACTTCAATACGATCATGGTATTATGTTAAAGGGTACAGAAATATATAATATGCTGAACTGTCTCTACAGTTGATACCAGAGGGAAAATTACCACCACTCAGTGAAGAAGATCCAACCTCATTACATTAATGATATATCATGATGGGCAAAATGTGAAAAATAACTAGTTGCTTTTATGAAAAAAGGAAGCTTTTCCCACTTGCTTCCTTTTACAGACTCCCATAAAAAGTAAATTTTAGGATGCATTTCAACTTCCCTGAGAGACACCAAAAGCCCTAAGAAACTCTGTCTCTTTAAAAAGAAGGTGTATGAGGAAACATTGTAATATCCTTCAAACCTGACATTAAGTATTCAAATGTTACTTAAGCAAAGTGTGAGCAATTAAATTAATCAATCTTCCCAGCCATGTACTGAACAGATGTTCAATAAATTCTCTCTGTTTACTGTGTGGGGGGAAGGAAGTCCACTTTTAGCTGTCCTTCAGTGATGACATCCCTCAGCCTGTCCTTTCAGGAGGCCTCATGGGCCACTATCAGGCGGTTCTGCTGTGTTATTTCTTTATTATAAATAACAACAGGCCACCTGGACTACGTGCCATACTTGGAAGCTGAGGTTTAATGATCCTTCAGGCTATATCCTCAGCTCTCTCTTGATCCCAGATAATGGGACTGATGGGAATGGCAGAGGAGTGACGGATGGCAGTGACGGATGACTCCAGACAAACATGTGCTGACAACTTGTGAATATGGGGCAGTGTTGCAAAAAGGTCAAGATAAAAAATACTTGCTTGACTTTCAAAGTTTCTTGATGAAAAAATATATGGGATCCAGATCTTCTATGTTGCTGTATTTTTTTTTCTTTACTACTAAGTAACTTTGTCAGGCAGGATTGTAGAAAGTATTATCTGAGTATCTCAAGTCTGGCAAGAAAACAGAGAAAGTAGAATTTCTCGTATTTAGAAGTGCAACCATGTTCAAGGTCTGTATTATATAAACATGCACATGAACATATGTGGTCTTGAACGTTAACTGACTGGCAGCCACAATCATGCATTGCATAGTTTTTTAAAACCAACTAATCAGGTTCTCATACCCAGCTTATCACCATGGTATCTAATTACCTGCGAATAACCTCATCCTGAACCTGGAAGGGCCACTCTGTTACCTCGATCCCTCTTGTTATGCCCAGTTAAGCAGCGAGGCCTGTGCTTAATAAAATTATGCCTTAGGAGTTCTGTGATGTAATATATTGCCTACTAAAGTAGCTCATACCACCAAATCCATTTCAGGATCACAGATCCCAGTAAGCTAAAGGTCAAGTTTATTCATTAAGCAACATAGTCTTCACACAACAAATACTTTTGGGAAAGATAATATACTGATGTGTCTCCTGGTCTTAACTTTTTACATGTTAATACCAACTGGGATCAAATGAGTCGACTGACATTCAAATGTAATGGTTAAAATTTCTGCACCGCAGATATACAACTTCAACCTTTTGAATGCTGCCATTCCATATATGGACTTTATCCACATTTTAACAAGGCTTTAAAATCTCCAAGATTAAGCTGGTATTTTATGTAGAACTGCCTGCTTTTTATGATATCCTGACATGTTGTACAACATTTGTGACTATATTGATCCTTATAAATTCAGCATCTATATATATTCATGAAAAGTATCTGCCCTCTCCCATTCCCCACCCCATTTCCCCCATTCAGTACACGGTATAATCCAGGGGTATTTTTTGCTCCTGTGACTTGCACAATAGTAAAGAGGCAACGGAGTAATATTTTAATAATAGGGCTGTCGATTAATCACAATGAACTAAAAACAAATAATTGCAATTAAAAAAATCAGTCATAATTAATGGCAGTTTTAATCACATTGTTAAACAATAGAATACCAATTGACATTTATTAAATATTTTTGGATGTATTTCTACATTTTCAAATATATTGATTTCAATTACAACACAGAATACAAAGTGTATACTGCTCACTTTATATTATTTTTAATTATAAATATTTGCAATGTAAAAATGAAGAAAACAGTATTTTTCAATTCATCTCATATAAGTACTGTAGTGCAATCTCTTTATTGTGAAAGTGCAACTTACAAATGTAGATTTTTTTTGTTACATGACTGAACTCTAAAAAAAACAATGCAAAACTTTAGAGCCTACAAATGCACTCAGTCTTACTTCTCATTCAGCCAATCGCTAAGACAAACAAGTTTGTTTACATTTATGGGACATAATACTGCAACTTCTTATTTACGTCACCAAAAAGTGAGAACAGGCATTCGCATGGGACTTTTGTAGCCGGCATTGCAAGGTCTTTACATGCCAGACATGCTAAACATTCATATGCCCCTTCATGCTTCAGCCACTATTCCAGAGGACATGCTTCCATGCTGATGACACCCGTTAAAAAAATAATGCTTTAATTAAATTTGTGACTGAAGTCCTTGGGGGGAGAATTGTATGTCTCTGGCTCTATTTTACCTGCATTCTGCCATATATTTCATGTTATTGCAGTCTCGGATGATGACTCAGCACAGGTTGATAATTTTAAGAACACTTTCGCTGCAGATTTGACAAAACGCAAAGAAGGTACCAATGTGAGATTTCTAAAGATAGCTACAGCACGCAACCCAAGGTTTAAGAATCTGAAGTGCCTTCCAAAATCTGAGAGGGACGAGGTGTGAAACATGCTTTTAGAAGTCTTAAAAGAGCAACACTCCAATGCGGAAACTACAGAACCCGAACAACCAAAAAAGAAAATCAACCTTCTGCTGGTGGCACCTGGCTCAGATGATGAAAATGAACATGCATTGGTTCACACTGCTTTGGATTGTTATCAAGCAGAACCCATCATCAGCATGGAAGTATGTCCTTTGAATGTTGGCTGAAGCATGAAGGGACATGTGAATCTTTAGCGCACCTGGAATGTAAATATCTTGCGACGCTGGCTACCACAGTGCCATGAGAACACTTTCTCACTTTCAGGTGACATTGTAAACAAGAAGCGGGCAGCATTATATCCTGCAAATGTAAACAAATTTGTTTAAGCGATTGGCTGAACAAGAAATAGGACTGAGTGGACTTGTAGGCTCTAAAGTTTTACTTTTTTTTTATTTTTGAATGTTTTTATTGTTTTGTACATAATTCTACATTTGTACATTCAACTTTCATGATAAAGAGATTGCATTACAGGACTTGGATTAGGTGATTTGAAAAGCTCTATTTCTTTTGTATTTTACAGTGCAAATATCTGTAATAAAAAATAAAGTGAGCACTGTACCCTTTGCATTCTGTGTTATAATTGAAATATATTTGAAAATGTAGAAAACATCCAAAAATATTTAAATAAATGGTATTCTATTATTAACAGTGCAATTAATCGTGTGAAATCACAATAATTTTTTATCATGTGATTAATGGCAATTTTTTTAATCGCTTGGCAGTCCTATTTAATAATGTTATAGCTTAGCAGCATTTTTAAGAATTGAAATGTGCTTAAAATCCACACTAAAGAAACATTAGGGTTCCTCCATGGATTTTACTCTTGATGATTCTCCCCCAGTTAAACCGGTTATAAATCCAACAGGGGTAAAATGCACTCTCCTCACACCTGGGACAGTTATATGTCTTCATGCCCTCATGTTTGCCTGACTTCAGAGATGAGCCTTCTTATGTTTCTTCATGCTTTTAATCTGAAACAAATGATTGCAGGGAAAAAAGCATTATCACCTTGGCGAGGCATCAGGAGTATAAAAAAAAAAGAAGAAAGGGTCTGTGGGCAAATTCATCTTCCACTGCTACAATCAATCTCTCACCTAAAGAAATACACAATAACTAGGCAGGAAAGGGCCAAGATTTATGGCCTAGAAACATCTACACTGACCAGCATACACCTAGCCTTCTTGGCTCCCTCCTTGCCAGAATGGCTCTTTCTAACAGTTACAATGATATACTGTCTCTCCCTACTGTTTTACAAGTACATTAGCTTTATTTAATGAGATCTCTGAGTAATTTAACAGATGTATATAGGACATAAGACTAGGAAAACTCTTGCTACTTGAATACTTTTGCCAAGGTATTCCAGGGGTAGCTAATCTACAGTGCTGTGTTATATTTTTTTAAACAGGATTATTGGAATTTTGGGAAGGGTTTTAAAAATCATTTTAACAGAAATGTTATATTAGAATCAACCCGAATAGTTCCATATTCATATTCTTGTATTCAGCCCATAAAAATCAGGATACATGTAGTTACTTTAGATCTTCAAACCTACTTATATATTAAAAGGCCTGAGAGAAATTCAGAATCAGAGATGAATATATTTGTTAAATCTCCCTTCCTGTGCTCCCCCACATATTCAACACCATGTCCCAAGGGGGAAAACACAGATACTTTCATTTTAAAAAAGGAGAGAGCGAGAGAGAGAGATTCACCTTTAAAGTATAAGATGACTGGCTAAGTCTATAAGAAAACGAAGAACAGTGTTCAGGAACTTTATTTAATTCATTAACCATAATTAATAATTCTTATAATACTGATAATAGTTCTGCTTACCATTATAGAAATTATTCTGTTTCTGGGCAGGAGGCAAGTGTTTAAAATGGTTGCTATTTTCTTCCAAGGCTGGTTTTAAATAATGCACTATTCCAGTGAGGTATAACAGGGAAATGATAGTCACATTAACTTTAAAAAATAACTTTAATTAATAATACTGAGGAGGTGGTAATGGGAAACTGCCTGTTTAAGATAACAAATAAAATGACTTTATTTTTATAAAAGGGACAAGATGGGGACAAACTTTTCAAGTATCAGACGTGTATTTTTAAAACAAAGCATCTAAAAATATGTATACAGTATGTTGCTGTTTCCTTATATGCTACACTTTTACACATAATTAAAACTGGAGCATGGCCCTAGACGCAGGAAATGACTGTAACGAACTGCATTTAAAAAAAAAAGATTCAACAACTCCAAATTCCACCCAGTGGTGAAACCAGCACTAATTGCGTTTAGTGGCATTGTTCTGTAAATAATATATAGTCTCATTAAATGGAGAGTTTTTTTAGTTTTAAAATATATTTCTTCTTTAAGTTCTTCTAAGCTAAAGAAGGGGGAAAAGGATAAAAGTGCTATTTACTATTCTGGCAAAGCATTCAGTGTCTTTCTAGCTTGGAGGGTATTGTGTTAACCTTGAATTAGACCATAAACCACAGTTCTAGCACATGTAGACCCTGTTACCTACGAAAGTTCAGCACATTTAGAACATGCAGGTGACAGCAGGTGTGTCTCATATTTAAAACACAATTAAATGTATGTCTGATCAAAGTAAACATACTGAACAGTATTCCAAAGACTATATCATATTTTATACAAGGCTAATCCTTACTGAGACTGAAGGAAACCTGATATAGTCGGTTTAAAATATGAAACTTTCATAAAGACCTGAAACACTCTGCCAAAACTATTATGAAACTATCACTAGTGCCCATCTAAACTTATAACTAGAAATCAAGCATGCACAAAACCACTGCTGACCAAAAAAGGGTGTGGGGGGAAAGTGGAGAAAGCAGAAGACGACGCTGGAACAGAACAAATTCATTGCATGAAATTTCATTTCTTGAGAGCTATACATCAAGTTGTATTTGTTTAATGAGGTTGACACTAGAAAGATGTATAGAACATGTCAGACACCCAGTACCAGTGCGTTCTGGGAAAAAGATAACATCTGAGAATCTGACCACTCACTTCATCTTCTAGCCAGACTTCTCTATCTACTGGTTCTTCGGGGGATTATAAATGAGAGGGCAGAAGGAACAAGGAGCAAAATAATGAAAAACACACACAAAAAGAAAAATTATAACATTGTAGAGCAAAGTAAAGCCAGATTTACTGACCTCACAACTACATAATCAAGAGAAAGTTATCACTGTAGAAACTTTTACTAAGCATAATGATCTTAAATAACAAGGGAGTTCTATGAAATTTACAGCACTTTTAAGATATGCAAATTGAATGCAAGGTATAGACATAAGGGTAATTAATTGTAAATCTAAGAATAATGTTTCTTTGTCAGGGCTGTCTCCATGTTGTGGAATACATTTTAATGTGCCTTAACTGTGAATATTTCTTAAGGGCTGGTCTAATTATAAGATATTCAGAATTTCAAAATAGTAGTTACTCTTATGCTTTAATGTAGCTGCTATAAAGTTTCATAACAGAATTTACTGATTACATGAAAATATTTTATTTTAATTTTCAAGGATAAAGCACTTGTTTAAAAGTCCATGCACTCAGATTTTGTCTTCAGAAGTAATAATATGACCGAAACAGTTTTTTCCTAAAGCATGCGGATTTTAATTTTCTTTTTTGAAGAGGGGAGGAGGAAGGAAACTGGTAAGGGATCAAAATAACTAACTAGGCACGTCTAGTTCTGTTTCATTTTTTTAAAGTCATAATGTTAGTTTTATGTTTCTGTGGACATAATAGTACAAAACATAATTATATGTTTACATTATTTACTTCACTTTCCATATATTATTTTGTAAGCCATTCACGTTGCAATAATTAAGGTGAACATTTCCATTATAATGGAACTATAAAAATTCACTCACTCGTTTTAAACCTTGGCATACAAGCTCCCATTCTGAAAGGAAATTTATACAAACTTTTACACAAACACAAAAAAGTCAGTGTAGGTCAAGTCCATGTTATACACTGGCCTACCAAGGCCTGCATGCTTGCTCCCAGAAGAATCACTATCAAGTGAGGGTGTTTCGGTTTTATTCATTCTAACAAATTAAAATTAAACCCTCTTGTTGGGGCAGTGCAGTAACCAGATTGTAGTAACAGCTCTCACAAAAACCTCTGTATTTGTTTGTATGGAAAAACACTGTGTTGAAACTCTGTATTTGG
Source organism: Chelonia mydas (assembly GCF_015237465.2). Lineage (NCBI taxonomy): Eukaryota > Metazoa > Chordata > Testudines > Cheloniidae > Chelonia > Chelonia mydas. The sequence goes on from NC_051252.2 coordinate 21,766,656, forward strand.
AGAACTGGTCCATAGACCTCTAGAGGAGTTAAAGGTGTAGTGTAAGAGATGAAGGACTTTCCAGTGGTTAGGGCAGGGCACTAAGATCTGAATCATTGGTGACCTTCGGTCAGTCACTTAACCTCTCTGTGCCTCAGTTTATGGATCATTAAAATGGGTAACATCACACTCACCCACCCTATAGGGGTCTTGTTAATGTAATTAATTCATACTGTAAAGTGTTATGAAAATGTGATCTCTGGGCCCACATTGTTACACATATGCACTTGACATCTTCTTGTGAATTAAGAAATCCATCTAATGAAGCACGTGAATTACAGCAATATGACATTTATAGAGAAAATATTTTTTATTTCATAAAGGCTAGATGCTCTGTCAGTTTAGTATGAAACTGTTGTGAGAGTCTTCTACATATGCAGATAGACCTGTGATGGTCTAAAGAGAGGGTATTCTCTCCAGTTTATAATCAGGAAGATAAGCAACATACTGCACAGTCTTACCTATTGTAAGGAAGTGACACAAGATACAATGGGATAACAAGCCAGTAGTGGGAAGTCGGACTGGGAGGATTTCCAATTTATAGTGGAAAATTATATGAAATACTGTAGTCTCTGGTTTTTTAATGGAAAAGGGGTTCTGGTGGAGAGACAAGTCTCAATCTCTTATTCAGTACCAGATTAGCAATTCAATAGCTATTACTGTATTCAATTTTTTTATCCGAACGAGTGCTCATGATTTAGATTAAACAGAGATTTTTAGAAGCTTTGGAGGCAGTGGGGATATCTTTGAATGTGAGGCTAGGAGACAGGTAGAATTAAGAATAGTTTGGGAAATTTTAATTTTCTTACTTTCAAGTCTAATATTTTTTAAATAATTAAAATATTCCATTAACTTTTTTCAAATAAAATGTATTCTCAACCTTAGCTCCCTCATCCAAACCTAATAATTTGGCGTTTGGCATCCTTTAAACAGAGGTTTCTGAAAACTTGAAACCTCTGCCAGATACAGTTCAAGATTTTATAACCCCTACAAGAACAACATTTGCTAGTACAAAAGGGTATCTCAAAAATAGCACTCACTGAGGTTATAAGTTCTCCTGCCAATGCCACCAGAGGTTAATAGCTTCCTTAAAGGGTCTTTCCAAGATCGCTTACACAGGAATGAAATGTCCAAAACTTTTGTAAGGAAACAAAACCACAGCACTTATTAATGGTGCAGTGAAACTGGGCTGAGTTTCAGGCTTCAATCTTCCCTTCCTCTAGGACAACTCTCCCTGAAAGGCTTAAGCTCAACTTCACCTGTAGGCGTTTTCAGTGAGGCCCAAAGGCCTTCTGTGCATCTTATCCTCTAACTTTTTGAAGGGGCAGAAAACTTGGTCTTTAAAGACATCTGGGGTAGCAAGGTTCATGAGACAATGACTGGAGTTGAGGAAAAAGTAAGGTTATAACTCAGAACAGAAGACAAAGGGTTCATAACGGGGAAGCATGAGGAGGACAGCATAGTTCTGGCTGTGGTAGGGGTGTTCCGGTATGAGGACCACATTTTTGCTTTTATGTGAAGGAGCTTTGGAAGCTACTAGAACCAGAGGTGAACAGAGATCCTATTCCAAAAGTTAAAAAAGAAGAAGCTCCTCTCTCATCCATTGTATCTAGTGTTAGTATGTTTGACAAAGTTTACAAGCACCATCAAAACATTTTCTGGAGATTGTGACTTGCATGTGATTTCAATTGGAGTTTACAATTTCCGCCAGTCACTCAGGAAATACTATAAACTGTGTCTGGGACTTCAGGCAAGTTCCAACAGTTAAATATAGTAAAGTATGAACCACATTAATTTCTCACAAATCTGTAATGTCCCTTACCTATTTTTCTCCTGGCTCAATGTACATTTCCAATTACTTATAATTTCTGTAAGACCTCTCACCAAAATGATAATATCCATGGAGAATAAAATAAATAGGTATGAAAATACAAAACCACATGAGGCAAAGTTAGACTTTTACAATGGCTTTGATTGAGGACAAAGGTCTAAAGCTAGTCTGCAGTTTTCAAAAGTAGTCTTTTTGAAGTCATAAGTTGGCAAAAAGAAAAACTCTGATTGTTCTTAGTCTCATAACTCAAAAATGGCTCATCTAATTCCAGTACAGCCAAGTTTAACAACAGTTACTAAACAGAGCTATAACAAAGTTTGGGACAGCCTGTGAGCATGGAGCCAAACTGTGATATTATCACGTTGATTGAAGGACTTTACAGCAGTACTCTATGACTAGACTTCCTCCTCATGTGGAAGAACACAGGGAATGGATAATAACTGCAAGTGTTTTCCTTGGGTTGTTCTATGGTGAGGAGGTTTGCAAAGATTGGGCAGCACTTCCTACTCTGGAGGCCATGGATGCTGGGGTGATCTCATTAAAGGGGGTTTCCCAAGATGTGGTGGCACCAACAGAACAGATATTGCAGCCCTGGGAAGCTCTAGCCACAGATCTCTACGTGACTATAATTAGTAGCAGTGCCTTGAGGATGAGGTCGGCCACCAAGGAAGCTCTGCAAACATTATGGGGGAAGTGCAGGTATCACAACAAGAACAATAAGGGGTAGTTCAAAGGCAAAAAAGGGCTAGATTCTGCCTCCCCTTACTCACTGCACGCATAGTTTCACTGATTTCTTTGGGACTACTTGCAGAATAGGAGCATATTCTGTGTCTGTGGTGGGCAGTGCCCTAGGTACATATCTGGCCCTGGATTATTACTGTTAAATTAAGCAGACTCAAGCCTAATTACAGTAGGATTGACAGTTTCACAACATAAATGTTGCAAAGGTTGAATCTTTCACCTTGTCCCACAACACAGTGGAAATGTTCATTTCATCTCTCTCACTTGGTATGTGAAATTATTCTCACAGCTTGAGTTAGTATCTGGCCTAGGTTTGAATATCTTAGCTTTGTCACTTGCTGTCACTCTCTTAATATTTTCTAAAAGTAGAGTTTTTCTTGTGGCTATATTATGCAAGGGAATAAAGTCAGTGCAAAGATACCTAAAATATTAGGATAGGGAGATGAATCTTAGTCCAAACTACCCTTATTTCAGCCTCTCTAATTAGCAGCATAAAAAGTCACTCCTAAACCAACTAAAAGGGTTGTATAAAATCAGGCAAAAAAAAAAATTTACACTGAGAGTTTGCATCCCTGTAGCTGGCTTGCTCTCTAGTTGCTCGAAACCAAGGTTGCTGCAGCTGTGCTCCCCAATGGCTAAGATGTTAGATATAGCATAGCAAATGGGATCTCTTTGGAAACTAGAGCAGTGCAAGCCCCAAGATGCCTCACTGAGATATTCCAAAAAAATAGGAACTGAGTCACCCATCTCTTTAGGAAAATAGTCTATGCCCATTTAGATATATCATGTGGATTTCACACAAAAAATATACTTTGTTGTGTTCTGAAGTCAAGTGGAAAGTTTGCATTGTATGATTCCAATTGTGATCCAACACAAGTTTGATAACTGAGTATGTAGGATTTTTTTTAAGTACATTTTTCAAGTTAAATCTGAGACACTAAGCATAGACAAAACTGCTTTCACTCAGAATGCAAAAAACAAGAGGAAGAACTGAAGAAATGGGGTAGGGGAGAGCTCCTTTTTGTAAACTGTCTTGGCACGTCATTGCTTTACACTGGAATGTGAAGCTAAACCCAGAAAAAAGTGCTGGGTTAAATCAAAACTGAAAACTTTCCAAGTTAAACTCTGTGCGGCCTTGTACCCTGGGCAGCTAGCCTGAAATCAGTGTGGTTGCACAGAATGTAAGTCAGGGCACAAATCGGCTCTTCAGCTCTCAGCTTTCCCCAAGCTTTCCCAACAGCTTGCTGAGCATAATTTGGACTTGGTTATTTAAAGCTACATGGAATAATACAGTATGAAGCCTGGTGTGAACAATAACTCTTATACAATTTAGCACTTAGAGAAGCGCTACTAATCTTTTTTAGGAAACAAGGTATTCAAAATTATTTAATGCTTCTATTTATGCATCAAAAAACATTCTAAGCACAAACCAGTCCTCTTCTCCCCTCCTCTACACACACAGGCATTTGTGTCTTTAGCTACAATACATCATATTTTTAGACTGCTTTAGAATGATCACGTTATACATTTGGCATTTATGGAATTCTGTTTATTAATGCCACTTTTATAACACAGATAAGTTGTATTTACTATACTAATAGTTATCACAAATAATTAGTTATTGCTACACATGTTATACCCAAGTGATGATTCAATACTGTAAATTTAATGTACAGTATTGTAATAAAAACAGTAAAAATGGCAATAATGATAAAAGTAAGTTTGCTTTGCCTACCAGAGTCAGCCTAGCAGACTTCTTGTACCATGCTGTCAGTTAAAAAAAATCACTGATATTTTATGAATAATAGACTTTTGGGGTTTTTAATCTATAATTGTGCTCTGATTTAAAGAAATAAAACATAGTTAAAAAGAAATATATAATCAAATTAAAATAATACATTTGCTTAGCAAAGCACTGTCATATCAATCCATCAATTATCAACATTTAAAAATCTGCCACAGTATATTGGTATCACTGTATTCCTTTGAAGTGTGGTTTTACTTCAAAAAATGACTAAAAATGGTATTCTGGGCTTCCATGTTTACCATCTCCCAATGATTTCCATATCAAATATGACTCAGTAGAAATAAGAAGATTTTCTTTATGTGCCAGTCCTGAAAGTAGCTTAGGATTTCAGAGTCAGATGCTGAGTTTTTTCCTACCCCATTAATAGTAATAAAGGTGCTTTAGCAAGTCAAATCAGACCCTCTTTTACACCAGTGCAATTCCATTGTCCTCAGTGAGACCTGTGCAACACAATTGCCTGCAATGAATTGTCCCATGTAAACCAGATTAGAAGCTAACAAACCATTCTTTTCATGATTGATTTTGTTCACATTTATAAAAAACATCTATAGCTGCCCTTCCTATTCTGAGTGTCTATCCCATGAATAAAAGACACACAATGTGATATATGTAAAGGACTGTGCACACACCAAACCCTTCCTTCTCAAACCAAATAATTAAGAGTTTTCAGAAAGAAGTTCTGCAGACTTACATGCAAGTGCAAGCCCTGCATGCCGCTGAGGATCTCAGTATGATATTTACCAGGCTGGTGAACACTCCATTTGAACCACTGTTGGGGTATTTTCAATAATATTTGTCTATTAAGATTACATTTGTTTTGGCAACAGCATGCAGAGTCAGTGAGCTAAAGGTGCTTATGGAAGATCTCCCATTCACCATATTCCATAAGGATAAAGTGGTCCTGCACCCAGAATTGCTTTCTATCGTGGCTTTGAACTACACCAACATTTTTCAGACAAATAGCTTATTTGCTGAAAAATGCAGTTTTGGGTCTATTTCTAAATTTGTCAAACAGTTTCAGCCAAAAACATTTCTTCAGCCTAGATTCACAAGGGGACTTAGGCACAAAGCCACTGGGGGGTGGTAATGCCGCCTTTTACTCAATAACCCTGTAGCTAGAGCACTCACCTGGCATGTGGGAGTCCCATGTTCAAGTCCCCACTCTGCCTGATTCAGAACAGGGACTTGAGCATGGGTGTCCCACATTGCAAATGAACTAGGGTAGGGTATTCTGGAGTAGGTTTTGTTTATTCTTTCCTGTTGAAGCTGTGCCACTTTGTATAAACATTGAAATATTCACTGGGGCACAGCGAGAGAGAGAGAATGACTAATTGCCTGGTGGTTGGGGGAATCACCTGGGACAGGGACACCTGGGTTCCAGTCCCTGCTCCAATACATATATAAATGAATATTTAAACCAAAACCTCTGCCCCCCTTAAAGCACCAGAGTCCACCCCAGGCAAGCTAGTTTATATATGGTAGACCCAAAGTGGGCACTTAGGTATTGTTTACATAAATCTAAGGAGATTAGAAAATTCCTCAGTTATTTTTGCATATAATGAGAGGGTAGAGGACTTAGTATTCATATTACCGGGAATATCCAAATGTATACAACTTCATTCAAACTTGTTATGGATTAGCTGTGGTATCTGTGCCATCAGTATTAAAAGCACTCTCAACTAGATCTAAGACAGCCCTGTGGCTTGCTTAAGAAATATTCCATTAGATGAAATATAAAAAAACCTCTGTTTATAGCTTTACACACTGCTGCTTCCTTCACCCTTCACTTTAAAAAAAAAAAAAAAGAATATACCATACAGAATTTTATTCAAGCAACAGACCGAGTTTGGAGAAAAGTTACAACTAGTCACACATCACAAACAGGGATAGAAGGAAAACAGAAGTGATGCAAGAAATACCAAAAATGACTCTTTCACAGTCCCTACTTAGATCATTTCAAGTTGCAACACGAAAATGTGCCAGGGAAAGAAGATGTTCAGAACTCATGGGAAGATTGCCCAAAGGAAGCCCATAAAGCACAAGTGATGCTACAAAATTGTGCTAGAGATTAGACCACCCCCCAACCAACCATAACAAACAAAATATATCAACTTTCACAGGATGCTACAGGGCCCTGAGTTTCACCTGGCCTTTGAAAGGAGATAAAGGAATTCAAGTACAGACCAATATATCGGCCTGAAAGTATTTAATCTGGAAAAAGTGAGGTGGCTCATAAATGAGCTGGAAAAAGGGGTACAAAGTGAGGTGGCAAAATTTGCAGATGATACAAAACTACTCAAGATAGTTATGTCAAAAGCAGGCTGCAAAGAGCTACAAAGGGACCACAAAAAACTGGGTGACTGGGCAACAAAATGGCAGATGAAATTTAATGTTGATTAATGCATAATAATGCACATGGGAAAACATAATCCCAATTATACATATAAAAGAATGGGGTCTAAATTAGCTGTTACCATTTAAGAAAGAGATCTTGGAATCATTGTGGATAGTTCTCTGAGAACATCCACTCAATGTGCAGCGGCAATCAAAAAAGCAAAAAGAATGTTGGAATCATTAGGAAAGGGGAGGATAATAAGACAGAAAGTATCGTATTGCCTCTATATAAATCCATGTTAGGTCCACATCTTGAATACTGTGTGCAGATTCCTAGATACTAAGGTCAGAAGGGACCATTATGATCATCTAGTCCTACCTCCTGCAAAACACAGGCCACAGAATCTCACCCACCCACTCCTGCGAAAAACCTCTCACCTATGTCTGAGCTATTGAAGTCCTCAAATTGTGGTTTAAAGACTTCAAGCTATGGTCGCCCCATCTCAAAAAAGATAAATGGGAATTGGAAAAGGTACAGAAAAGGGCAACAAAAATTATTAGTGAAAAGCTTCCATATGAGGAGAGATTAATAAGACCGGGACTTTTCAGTTTAGAAAAGAGACATGATAGAGGTCTATAAAATCATGACTGGTGTGGAGAAAGTAAATAAGGAAGTGTTGTTTACTGCTTCTCATAACACAAGAACTCGGGGTCACCAAATGAAATTAATAGAGTGCAGGTTTAAAAGAAACAAAAGGAAGTATTTCTTCAGAGAACGCACAGTCAACCTGTGGAACTCCTGGCCAGAAGATGTTGTGAATGTCAAGACTATAACAGGATTCAAAAAAGAACTAGATAAATTTCTGGAGGATAGGTCCATCAATGGCTATTAGTCAGGATGGGCCGGGATGTTGTCCCAAGCCTCTGTTTTGCCAGAAGCTGGGAACGGGAGACAGGATGGATCAGCTTATGATTACCTGTTCTGTTAATTCCCTCTGAAGCACATGGAATTGGCCACAGTCGGAAGACAGGATACAGTGCTAGATGGACCTTTGGTCAGACCTAGTATGGTCTTACTTATGAGTTGCTGCTTGGTTAATGAAATGACCTGGTTAAATTGTGCTTTTGTAATATAAAATAATTGACCAAGCACTTACAGCCTCTGCATGAATACTTTGTATCGTTCTAAATCAAAAGAAAATAAATAAACAGGGAGGGACAGGATTCTGAAAACACTGTATTGGGTTCAAAAGACAGGCTAATTACTATCTATTTAATGAGCTATAATGGATCAAGAAGAGTTTAGGTATAAAATGCAAATCTGCAGTTTGAAAAGGCCCTGCTGTGTGTACTGCTCAGATCTGATACGTACTGCGATAAACTTTACCAGTGGCTGTCAAACAGGTTAAAATTTATAAAACACCTTGAAATCACAAAGCTTCAACTTGGAGATTTTAATGGAAAAGCAAATAGCTAAACTTCCTACTCAGTTTCAGTGTGAATCAGAAGGTATTCAGTTTTTGTACCTTTGGATAAGAGTGACAAAAGTGGATATAAGGACTCCAAACTCAGATTACAGGGGTCACTTCAGACTACTAAGCAACAAGACAGTCATTCATGCCAAAAGTCCAATGATTGACTGATCTAAGAGCATTCCAGGAGGTCACAGTCTCTCACTATCTGTGCTGAAATGGCAATGAGACTATAGCAGGATGACTAAGAAAAGAGGAGAGGAGTACTTGTGGCACCTTAGAAACTAACACATTTATTTGAGCATAAGCTTTCATGAGCTACAGCTCACTTCATCGGATGCATTCAGTGGAAAAAAGAGGGCAGATTAATAGCAGCCTCTTCAGTGACATCAGGTACATAAATGATGTTTTCATTTGTGTGTGCAGAAAATGGTTAGCAGGATCCTATATAACAAGTAATTCCAATATAATAAGTGTCCTTTGTTTGACCATCCAAGGTCAGGACAACAGGGAAGCATAACATCAAGTAACACATTTTGAGGGGATGGCTCTGGAGCAGCTGGTTAGCTTCCATGATGAATGAGAATTACAGCAGTTTTCAAGAGACCAACAGAAGGCTAGCAGAGTCCTAATCAGCTATAACATCAGTAGTAAAGATCTAGGAGACCAGAGCATTTCCAAAACTACAAACTTCTCTGGGCTTTAGTTTTAATAATTATAGCTGTGACAGCTGTACAGTATGGGTACATGACTGGAATTGGTTGGAGTTTTTGACATATGGTGCTATTGGAAAGAATCCTGTCTGGCATGAAGAGAACATAAAACTAACCCCCAACAACTGGGGCTGCAGTGCATGTCGTCATGTCTCAAATTAAAGCAGCAAAGTTAACACTTTGATAGATTAACATTCAGCAAATGACAAAATATCATTTGAATAATGTTACTGCCACACCTCAGCGAAAAGCTCTGCAGAGTCAGAGGGGAAATTTAGGTTAACTGAAGAAAGCATGCCTGGTGTGTTTGGGTCCTCTTTTCCATGTGAACATGTTCTAATTAAAGCATGTTACCTTTCTAGCTGCTCAGGTAGAAACAGTTATCCTCCTACAGTATTCATTTGGTGATGACTCCATGAGAAATGGTAGCAGCCTAAGGGTTCAATGTAACTCCCAGGTGTCCTGAACTATTCACTGAAGTAGGTGCTACTATCTGGGAGTTGCAGACTGAAAGTCCATTCTCTGTCCCGTATGTTTAGTTTTAATTAAAAGAGAGTCTGGCCCAAGACACTGAGCCAAATTCACCATGGACCACGGTGGATACAATGCTGTCAAATGCACTAGAGCAGTGCCCCTTTACCTCAGTGGGGGTTTGTCCCATTGCTCTGTGATGAAACATACATGAAAAAATTAGAACAAGTTGGTTTAATTTAACTAAATGACTAAGCATTTCTGAACAACCCTTTTGCACAAGGATTGTTCTTGCTGAGGAGGGTGATTGAACCACAGGGCCAGGATAGGAACTATATGTTTTGTCTCACTTTTCCCAAACACTGAATTGTGCTATGCAGAAATAAAATTCTCATCATTTCCATTTCTTTTTTTTTTTTATTGCTAAATTTGCCATTATAGGCAGTTCTCACATATGAAATTCTGGGACACATACTAATCTATTCACTTGCCTTGTAAATGGCAGGCCACATTTGCAAACTAAACTACTGAATGTGGTCTTTAACAGTGTGATGTGTTTCTTTTTCTCCCTAGTACAAAAAAAAATGTGAATTATGGGAAGATATCAAGGATTTGTTTTGTTTTTTAATTATACATGCAAACCTGTGCTGAAAGCTGTGGTTGAAACTGGCAACAATTTAGAATTAAACCTGAAATGCAATGTTTGCTGTGCTTAGGTAGACAAAGGTCTGCAAAACATGAGTGACTTTAGATAACGTACCCTACTGACGGCCGCAATTCACATTTGCTTTCCAGCCAACATGATATTTACACATCAAGTGGCAATGACTCACAGTAAGTAGATACCATTGATACAAACGGTAAAGAGAAGCAATAATATCTTTAACGTCACCAGGACATGACTGTGCGTACTGACTGAAGTCTTCTTTTCAGCTAAGATTCACCTATGTAAGGTTCATATTAATCTCCTATATTTCTTTACTCTTAACTATTGTAGGGCTTCCTCCTCCAGCATTCACTAGTATTTCGGAACACTCCTCTTTCAATTTCTGTTTATGCCTCAGGAAAGTGTTCTGGAATGTTCTTTATGTTTGAAAGGGAGGGGGAGGAAATCCCTTTAATATGGTAACATGACAGCCATCTCACAAAAGGCAGTCTATGGGTTGGGGGGAATGGGCCCCGATACTACAAAACTAATACAGAGTCAGCTAGAAGAACACAAGATATATCAGTATAGTCTCTATATATTTTCATGAACAAAAATGAAGTTGGTTTCCAGTACATTTTGAACTCTGTGTTAACGGGGGTGCTCAAATGTGTTTAAAAATACCATATGGGATTTAGTGCTTTTGATTAGAAATCCACAATGTGGGGAAACTGCCTTTTCAAGAAGAAAGGCATTTCTAATAGGAAAAGGCTGCTATTATTTATATGAGCTGAGATCATCCTATTTTACTGATTCATTTAGACTAATGCCAGCTACATCAGAAAACAAGCATATCTTTACAAAGAAATTATTAAGTTACTGGAGACTTTGTACATGAAAACCTGGGTGATGTTAGATCAAAGTCCACAGCAGAAACTTTAGTCCCTGGAAATGTACACTGTGTAGCATATTTGCTAATGGAGGAAGCAAGAGATTGGCCTATTTGATCAAAATATTTGGAATCAGGAGTTCAATTAAGGTTTGACAGTGGTAACTTGTGTGTGTGCCACTTTAAGTGATAATGTAATCAACTATCTAATTTTCCAGTGCAAAATGAATCAGAGCAATGAGATGAGTATACACTGTCCCCAGGATCCTTTCCCACCTTGGTTAAAATGTATTCACTTAATGGCCAGATTTTAAAAGATGTGCGCAAAATTGCATGCCCAGTTTCCACATACAGTCATGATTTCTGTCTATTTGCACATACAAACACTTGATTTTCAAGTACAGTCACAGTAATTATCTTGCAGATCTGACATACAAGATACACAGTTGGAAAATCTCCCTTTAAGCCTATAAAAATAGCAAAGTAGAATGGATACTCCAAGGTCAACTGTCTTCAAGTCACTGCATGTGATGATTAGACATGAAATATAAAAAAATTCCTAAAAAGGAAAATGAAGTTACTTCCTCCACTGGATAAATAAGGTGGATTAAATAAGGCAATCATCTCCATCCAGTTCTGTAGCTGACCAGTCAAAATGGGGTTAAACAGGGCAGTGGCCTAAAGTTACTATGAGGCAAGATTAAGTCACCAACAACATCAGGTCTGTAATAATGGTCAAGACATAACAGGCCACATTCTCAAAGGGAAGCTGTCCTTAAAATAGAATATGCTACAATATAATGTGATGAAGAAATGTGAAATATAACGTGTCAAATGGACAAAAATGCAATCAGTTCACTGACTCTAAACTGAAGAATTAAAGAAGGCAATAGCCTTGAGGAATGTAGGCACTTCTGATCTTTCTCACAGCATGGGCTGCCTGTATTCCCCTTGTAAAACTGTAAATAATCAGAATCAATGGGAGCCTCAAGAAGTCTCACGAACTTGAAAAAAAAAATCATTTCCCAGGTACACAGACCAAAAAACTGCAACATTCCCAGGTTGTATAATTATTATTGTGATTATTAGAAAATGGGAAAAGCACAGACCCTGGAACAAATTCTGTCTTCCACTGATGTCAGAGAGGTTTGAAGGATGTGCTGGGGACATTATTTGGCCCACAATATTTTACTGATTAAGAGAGAACATCTCAACTATAGCTTTTCCCCTCAGAGAAAACCCTCCAACAATCCCCTCAAGCACAGGGATTATGTAAAGCCATTCAGGGAATCGGAACGAATACCATGATAGCAATCCCAGCCAAGTCAACTTAAGACTCAAAACTGTATCATGAAACCCTGCCACAAAATTCCCCTCATCAAGATGGTGGATAAGTTCTGGTCAACAAAGCAGTGTGGCATGAGTATTTCCTGTTCTCTCTGCTACAGTATGAAGGGGAAAGCCACTTTCAGATTTTCTCCACCCTGCCCAAATTCACCACCAGAAAGAGCACGGGTGGGAAGGGGGCTGGTACAGTGACAACAGCTGGACCTCCAAGATGCTGCTGAAGGCATCCTGGAAAGTCATGGATGAGAGGAGTTGGGTGCCTGATATTGGAGGAGCCATGTGAAAGGAAAGGAGTCCAGGAGAGCTGGCTGTACTTTAAAGAATCCTTATTGAGGTTGCAGGAACAAACCATCCCGATGTGTAGAAAGAATAGTAAATATGGCAGGCAACCAGCTTAGCTTAACAGTGAAATCCTTGCTGATCTTAAAAACACAAAAAAGAAGCTTACAAGAAGTGGAAGATTGGACAAATGACCAGGGAGGAGTATAAAAATATTGCTCAGGTGTGCAGGAGTGAAATCAGGAAGACCAAATCACACTTGGGGTTGCAGCTAGCAAGAGATGTTAAGAGTAACAAGAAGGGTTTCTTCAGGTATGTTAGCAACAAGAAGAAAGTCAAGGAAAGTGTGGGCCCCTTACTGAATGAGGGAGGCATCCTAGTGAGAGAGGATGTGCAAAAAGCTAATTTACTCAATGCTTTTTTTGCCTCTGTCTTCACGAACAAGGTCAGCTCCCAGACTGTTGCACTGGGCAGCACAGCATGGGAAGGAGGTGACCAGCCCTCTGTGGAGAAAGAAGTGGTTCAGGACTATTTAGAAAAGCTGGACGAGCACAAGTCCATGGGACTGCATATGCTGCATCTGAGGGTGCAAAGGAGTTGGCGGATGTGATTGCAGAGCCATTGGCCATTATCTTTGAAAACTCATGGCGCTTGGGGGAGGTCCCGGATGACTGGAAAAAGGCTAATGTAGTGCCCATCTTTAAAAAGGGGAAGGTGGAGGATCCAGGGAACTATAGGCCAGTCAGCCTCACCCTAGTCCCTGGAAAAACCATGGAGCGGTTCCTCAAGGAATCAATTCTGAAGCACTTAGAGGAGAGGAATAGTCAGCATGGATTTACCAAGGGCAAGTCATGCCTGACTAACCTAATTGCCTTCTATGATGAGATAACTGGCTCTGGGGATGAGGGGAAAGCAGTGAATGCGTTATTCCTTGACTTTAGCAAAGCTTTTGATACAGTCTCCCACAGTATTCTTGCCAGCAAGTTAAAGAAGTATGGGCTAGATGAATGGACTATAAGGTGGTTAGAAAGCTGGCTAGATCGTTGGGCTCAGCACGTAGTGATCAATGGCTCCATGTTTAGTTGGCAGCCAGTATCAAGTGGAGTGCCCCAAGGGTTGGTCCTGGGGCCAGTTTTGTTCAATATCTTCATTAATGATCTGGAGGATGGCATGGACTGCACCCTCAGCAAGTTTGCAGATGACACTAAGCTGGGAGGAGTGGTAGATATGCTGGAGGGTAGGGATAGGATACAGAGGGACCTAGACAAATTGGAGGATTGGGCCAAAAGAAATCTGATGAGGTTCAACAAGGACAAGTGCAGAGTCCTGCACTTAGGATGGAAGAATCTCATGCACCGCTACAGACTAGGGACTGAATGGCTAGGCAGCAGTTCTGCAGAAAAGACCTAGGGGTTACAGTGGACGAGAAGCTGGATATGACTCAACAACGTGCCCTTGCTGCCAAGAAGCCTAACAGCATTTTGGGCTGGATAAGTAAGGGCACTGCCAGCAGATCAAGGGACGTGATCATTCCCCTCTATTCAACATTGGTGAGGCCTCATCTGGAGTACTGTGTCCAGTTTTGGGCCCCACACTACAAGAAGGATGTGGAAAAATTGGAAAGAGTTCAGTGGAGGGCAACAAAAATGATTAGGGGGCTGGAGCACATGACTTATGAGGAAAGGCTGAGGGAACTGGGGTTGTTTAGTCTGCAGAGGAGAAGAATGAGGGGGGATTTGATAGATGCTTTCAACTACCTGAAAGGGGGTTCCCAAAAGGATGGATCTAGACTGTTCTCAGTGGTACCAGATGACAGAACAAGAAGTAATGGTCTCAAGTTGCAGTGGGGGAGGTTTAGGTTGGATGTTAGGAAAAACTTTTTCACTAGGAGGGTGGTGAAGCACTAGAATGGGTTACCTAAAGAGGTGGTAGAATCTCCTTCCTTAGAGGTTTTCAAGGTCAGGCTTGACAAAGCCCTGGCTAGGATGATTTAGTAGGGGATTGGTCCTGCTTTGAGCAGGGGGTTGAACTAGATGACCTCCTGAGGTCCCTTCCAACCCTGATATTCTATGATTCTATGTGAAGGTCATGGCTCACCATTCCTAAGACACTAAAGTTAAGGGAATCTATGGGTGGAAAAAGGAGTGCTAAGGTTCAAAGAAAGTGTTTCTGGGAGGGGTGTATGTGATTTGCTACTCAGATGTCTGAATATGTCCTGATTATCAGTCCCCCCGTACTCTGCCCAACTAACTAAATAACATTTCTGCACGTCTTACGTGGTGGACTGGCTTGAAGCACTATATATTGCCACTAAATTCAAGACTACCTTTGGGATTTCCATTCCCTAAGTCAGCAGAAGCTTAGAGTATCGCAGAGATGATACAGCTGGCAGTCTCTTGGGGGAAAGGCTTTGCTTATGTTGCTCTCGAAGTGAGTGATGGAGCTGCATTAGAAACATCCTCATTGATAGAGGCTGACAGTTTCCTTTATTGTCTAGGGTTAGAACTCCATCAGATACCATACACGGAACTGTAAAAATATCATGGCTTGTTTCTGAACAGTGAGCCAGTTCTTATGCCTTACACTGAGGATAAGAGTAATGGAATAAAGAGGGAAAATGGCAAATAGGATGCGTGAAATATTACCTCCCTTCAGTATTGCTGTTTGGATGCCCTAATGCTAGCTGACCTTTCATATTCCGGCCTGCCTGGAAGGAGGACAGGACACATGACTGGACACGTGCTTTATAAACAGAATGCCCACTTAATAATGATCTTACATTTACTGCAAATAACATTTTCAAAGTGAAGAGTCCTAAAACACTTTACAACTACAAAGCTTCTACTAGGATCACACCACCAACCAGTGAAATATAGCTACCTCTGCATGTTTGACAACATAGAGCAAAATCACATGGCTCTTTAGAACAAGAGGTGAAGCAAACCTTCACCAGCCAGAACTGCAGGAGGAATTTAGGCATGCAGAATGTAATTACCTTAACTCTTACAAAGTGTGCCATGAAATATGTAATGACCACATTTGTTCAGGACCTCTGTTTTACACCTCATCTGAAAGAGGATGCCACCAGCAGCATACCTAACAAGGAGACATAGAACCAGATCATTCAGTAATGCTCAGAGGGAAGAACGCCACCTATTGAACCACAAGGATTGTTTTCTATAGGATTTACATGTGCTTTAAACCACACACATCCAAATATTTATCTGCTTGACATGTGGAATCTCAGCGGGTTCACAGCCCAATGAGTTATGGCCACATGGTCGACCACTGACAAGGATAGGTGTGTCAAACCATCAGGCACCTCATTACATGCAACTACATTTCAGAGTGTTTTCAGCTAGCCTTAGGAGAGGGTAGCACACTGATTTGTAGTATTTGTTTCTTTAAAAATATTGATCCAGATCTTTTCACTAGGTAATGAAGACCTGAATTAAATGTTTTAACCCCTTTGTGAAAAGTAGGATTTTTTTAAGTGAATATTTTCAAAAGACCAGCATTAATACACGGTTTTAATTGTCTTGTCACATACTGTATACTGACTTTCATGATTATGTTCCCACTGTGTTTTGGAGGTTGTTGCAAATGCCATCACAGAAGGCTAGTGGGTGTTTTACCTCTAACTAATGGCAGCATTTACTAGCCTGAAGATCTCCTCTTATATCCATCTAATAAACTGGTTTGTCAGTAGATAATACTAAATTCCATGTGACACACTTGAAAACTAAGTGCCATACCCAGAATATATTTTCATTTCAGTGCACAAGGATTTATACTTGGAGCTCCTATTATCTTTAATGGGAGCTCCATGCCTAAATCACTGAGTACCAAGAAAGGAATAAGCCCCCAGATGAAGACAGCTAAGAAGTAGACAAGCCCCTGGGAGGAATAGCTTCCTAAACAATCTTTTGGGGGAATTTTCTGGGTGGTTTTCTTTGCAAACACAGAAAAGGGTCTGGGAGCTACAAAAGGTCTGTCAGATGCAGTGGGGGTTGAATTTGATTTTGTTATTTCTTTCAAGCATGCCTTTGGAGGTTTGTAAATACACACTATGGTTTTAAGATTTTTCAAAAGTGGTTATATAGCAAATTTGAATGATTAATGATCCAAGACATTCTCACATGTTATTTCTCTCTTTTCAACATAAATAGTGTGTAAAGGGTGTTTAAAACTTTAATGAATCGAACTATATGAGTAAAGAGTGTTAATCATTTTAATTGCCCAGTAGCCTGAAATTAGATTTAACAGTCTGATAATGTATCTTTAAAGGAATACAACCCTGCTCTATAAAAAAATCCCTTCCAAACCAATTCTAATAATTTCTATTTATCTTTTATGACATTAACTGTTATACCAGTCTGCCGACAGACAGCCTTACGCTCACATTTAGTTTAAATGTGGTGCAGTATAGTTTTTCATTATCATTAACGTGCTCCTGGTGGGCAGAGTGCAATGCAGTGGCACTGGTCACACTTCATTGCTTTATCTCATATGACAAAGAGAGATGATGTGCTTCAGTCCAGGCCAGAAGATGAAAGCAAAAGGTGGCCATGGAAAACTCCCCCTGCTGCCTAGGAACAGCATAAGGGCTGCATCGTGTGACTTGCTAACAGCACGAAGGGGCAGACAAATAGATTTTCCTCTATATTTATAACCAGCATCATTCTTCCTTTCAGGCCTTTCAGTGCAGGTAGCTGTTTTATATGAAATGAACAATCTTTATAGACGTACCAGAGCCATAACAAGGCTGATTTTCAGCGAGGCTGAGGTATATAACTCTTACAGAATTGTCAGGCTTCTTGCTCAACAAATCAAGCCTAACTTATGATGTTTGCAGTGTAATTTTTATTCCTGTTTGACTAGCCAACTACCCGGTGGTAATAGGATGTTAGAAAAGGGCAGTAGCAATGTTTGTACATGCTATGATTGATAGGCAAACTCTGCATTTTTCATTTATATCTCCTGATTCCAAATCAGTTAAGTTTAGGAAAAATGAAACAAAAAGGCAAGAAAAATGCTTGCAGATTGCAGCCCAGCTCTCTCGTAGATCTGAGTTCAGCCCACATCTGCTAGGATTGTCTGGAAACATTAAGATATCTAAATGAAAATCAATACTATATGTGCCAGCATTTACTACCAAGAACAAGTATCAAGAGACCTCAGCTAATCAGGCTTTCAGCTTGTACTTGAGACATAGTCTGAACCCCAGGAGTGTCCTAATTGGCCCAAGCTAATCATAGAAGAGTTAAATTTATAACCAGGAAAGACATCTTGTTTTTCTTACCAGTCATCATTTTGAAGCTGAAAGTCTCACCTGTGTGGTAGCAGATGTATGTATGATAGCCACCGGTCATGCAAGAACTGCTGCTCACCTGTCAAAGGTAAAGGAAAGACTAATTTACTGTCTTCCGTAAAAACAGTCAGTCAGGCACATTTAAGCTTTTGGTGGCTATACAGTACTATCAAACCTTTCACATGGACTGCATATTTTCTCCACTTAAAAGCTCTCCATTTAACCCTCATGTACTGGAACATGAAAGATTATGTTTTAGAGCTAAAAGCCCCTATACACACTTTGATCTCCCCACTGAATATATGTGTGTGTGTGTGTGTGTGTGTGTAGAAAATACATTTCCAAACCAAACATTGTTAATTGTATTAAAATTTTACTTTTTTTCTGCATACACACAGAAAACTCATACATTGTGGCTGAGTTTACCTTCATAAGGTACAATGAAGTAGCTGTTGTTAGTGTGAATTTTTTAGCTCAGTATAGCATTATCTCCTGCAACACACCACACCATACAGACGAAAAACATAATGCATCAAGGGACTGGGATTCCTAATATTTGCATTTTGGATGCCAAGTGTGAGCATATTTTGTATTATTTTCAACAAATTAAACAAAAATATGCAAAATATTTATAAAGCTCTGTCTTCTATTTTGGGCTTCAGCAACTTGATAAGTTCTGCATAGATTTAAAAAAAAAAACAGAACAAGAAAAATGATGAGTTAAACTTGGAAATTCAAAACCTATGGATTTCCAAGTTTTCTTCAAAAGCACACAGGAGATGCACATCTACAAGGAGTTTAACATTATGTAGCTTCTTTGTGTGTTGTATTTTAGATGTATTTTTAATGTGTACTTCTTAAAAGAAAATAATAGTTGTCAAATATTGTATTATTTTCTCACCTTTGTTAATGGTTTCCTAGACAGTGCTATCATGGCGTGTGGTGATCAATGAAAGCTTGTTTCTCACATGCCATCTTGTTTCCCTTGGATTCTCATCGCTCACTAGTGCATGCTGTGAAATTATGTCAGTTCTTTTACCTCTAAGGCACTTGCTTGTCCTCCATGATGTAAGCTACAGTGGTATCTTTCTGAATCCATCTTCATTTCTTCATCATTGCTTTAACTCACACTTCTTATAGAATGAGAAGTCTATCTTTATCTTCCCTTCCATTCCCCAGGTCTAATACCTCTTATTGTGCTTGTCTGAGTACACAATATAATAAACCAACATGAAGATGGTAGTGAATTTCAGAAAAATCTACACAAATCTGCAGGAGAAGGAAGACAGGTGGGGCCTTATCCAAAACTGCTCAATTCCTAGTTTGGGTTTGTATTTTAAGGCCACGTAACACATGCAAATTTAAAGAGGTACAGCTGAAAGAGAATATATCTACAAGCAGGTGGCATTCTCACCCCGATCCTAATGACACAAAATAGGGCCCAAACTTAGGGTCCTCCCCTTCCTTTGGTTTTGCTTTCTTAGTGATTTTAACAACAACCAACAAAATACAGCCTAAGCTTATTTCCCAAGCTTGCTGTTCTTAGTGTTTTCTCCACAGGACACTTTTTATCCAAACTCCTATTCCCCTCTCCCCCATAGACACACTCCAAATCCCCTTACATACTGCTTGACGCTAACAAACCACTATGCCATGAGACAGAGGAAGCCTTGGGAGCCTTCCACTGGGAATGTCCTACCTCCAAGTCAACCAGGGTGAAACCCTGCCCCAAATCCAGTCAATAGAATTCCCGTTGATTACACTGAAGCCAGGATTTCACCACTAGGGTTCAAATGTAGGGAGTGTTACAGTACTGCAGCCTCTACATTCTGCCAGCCTTGTGGGGGATTCTGCTCCTGTAAGGTGAATGTCACTGAATGCTGAGTGCCCATAAAATAGATACTCCCCTTTGCCAGGACAGATGAATTTTCAAGGCTACAGGACCATAGTGAGACAGTTGACACAGGGAGGGAGATGACCTCTCAGGTTCTCAGGATTCAAATCCTAAATGTTTTAAATAAAGCTTGGCCAGTAGAATGGAAATATGTGGAAAGCTCTGGCAAATTCTTCAGAATTTTTTCCCTGAAACTCTCTGGAACATTCAAATAAAAATCTCACTTCATCATTAGTTTTGTAGGAATATTTATGAAGAATACAGATAAGGGAACATCTGAAATATGAGTACTAAGTAGTCCATAAGGAATTATACAGGGCAAAAAGTATTGTCTCTACCTAACTTAATTATGGATAAAGTCTGATCATTCACCAGTTAATTCAAAGAGAGTTGTCAATATGGGATAAAACTAGAGCTGGTCAAGAATTTTCCAAAGAAACATTTGTCAGAAAATTCCAAGTCATCAAAACCAAAATGTTTCCCAGAAGCATCATCATTTTCAGCAAACTTCCATGAAAAATAGGCAGGTTTCCATTGGACCTGCCTGGCTTCCTGCCGCCTTGCCTCACAGGTTGCTGGGGGAACCTGGGCTCCCCTGGTCTGCAGCTTTGCAGACTGTCTCAGAAGTGGGGGCTTTCAGGTCCCTCCCATTGAGCCCTGGCTCTAGCAGGGTCTAAGCTCCCAAGCAGGGAGCATTAAAGCCCTGAAAACCAGGGCTCAAGACAAGGCACTCTGTGTTTCCAGGATCCCTGCTGCAACCCTGTGATCCTCAGTTGGAGCCACGGCTCTCAGGACTTCTAGACCCCTGCTGTGCAATGAGGAACTCCCTGACTCCAGGAGACATTCCAGGCTGTCCCCGATGCCTCTGAAGCAGCCTGGGGAGCCCCCCTGGAGTGGCAGGGTGTGAGGCATCTTCCAGGGTTGAGACAGCTGGCTTCTCGGTTTCATTTCAAAACCATCAGCATCAGTAATGTCATTACATACAGCCTAGAACAAGGAGCAGGGTCTGCACCACAAAAGGTCCACACAGGGGTTCCAGTAAACACCTGGAATGGGGATAGACTGCTATTGATGATCTTCATGTAGTCAGGAGTTTGGGGGTCCAGCAAACACCATGGTATTTTAAAGCAGCTTGGGGAGAACAAGACTAGCTGCTGGTACTCTTCAAGCAGCCAGAGAGGAAGAGGCGCTCTGGCTGACTCTGCTGCAGTTAGTTTAGCCAGGGTCTCAGTGCACTGCTACTTCAACTTGGGTGGGCTGAGGTCTGAGAAGGGAAGCCTCAGCCCCTGCCATCCCAGCTGTAGGGTCTGTAGGCATGGAGACTTCCTGCCATCCCAATGGAGAACTATGAGTAGGGGAGTCCAGGTTGCTGCCACCACCCCAAGACTATGCACAGACTTGTGCTGGTGAGGGCCCTGTGCTTGGGAGACAAGGATGTGCGTGGGTGTGTGCATGCACGTCCATGTGCACTCTTGCCAGATTGCCTTAGTCCAGCTCGGAGAAGAGTGTTGATTTTACTTTAGCTTGCCTCCTGCAACACTTCAGAACATTTTCTCTCTTGCTTACCTTAAGGGTTATACTCTTTACTTGCCAGGCCCTCTTCCAACCAGCATATTTCTCCCTTGCGGTACACACTTTCCTTTCTTTAATTGTAAATCTCACTTGTAGTGTTTTCACTAGCACTCTACACCAATAGTACGCGTAAGAAGCGAATTCTCTTATTTTTATATGCTGTAAGACAAAGGTTTAAAGATTTAAAGCATATGCCCAATTTACTATCTTGGTAATTTCACACTAGGCTCCCGTGGCAATGTTATTAATGCAGATGATGGGTAGATGACAATTTGATTTTTGCTTTGACTTTCCTATTTTGTATCCTTTTGCTTTGTATATGCCTAGAGTGCAATAAAAACACTTTAAAAATAAGTATGTCATTTCAATGAACAACGCTGAAGTGCTTTAGACATGGACAAACTGACTTAGAAGTACAAACATTACAATCAATGGTCAAAATGGAATTTCAATACATCATTTAGATGAGGGGAGTTGTTCAAAATTTACGTCCCTTTTGCTACTATGTTAGTTTTAGCATATCTGGCTACGGAGCAAATAAGACAGCATTGCAGCATGAATGCAGCATTGCAGCTATTCTCTGCACCCAGAAAGGACAGGAACTTTTATGTAAATGGAAATTTGAATCCCTTAGAAAATAGCAATATTTGAAGAATCCAATTCTGTATTTATGTGTTTCTGTTACCCCTGCTTATGTCTGATAAGCACTATTTACTCATAGTATCTACCTCTCCTTCGGTGTGTTGGTGTGCTGTCTACCTACTAATCAGTTTTGGTCTCTATATCATATTCAGATAAATATAAAGAGCTGGATTCTCTAACAAGATCCAGCCGCAAACAGTGAAAAGCTATGTCGGCAGGAGATGCTGTCCCGCAGACATAGCGCCGGTGTGGACAGCACTTAGGTCAATATAATTTACGTTGCCCAGGGAGGTGTCTTTTTCACACGTTTACATCTACTTAAGTGGTAGAATAGACCAGAGATAGCTTAGCAGAATATTTTGGATAACATGCAGCAGGTTAGAAAAAACAAAATCCTTATCAGCCAAATTCTGCTCTTAGGTATGTGCTCAACCTAAGGCAAGGTGTGGTCTGACACTTTTCAACTGTCCATCTCCCGCTTTATCTGCCCTTCCATGACCACTGCAATTCGGCCCAATGTTTTTACATCATTCACTCTTACCTGTACTTCAGAATTAATATAGCATTTGTTAATGCTGGAGTACAATCTTTGGACATTTTGTACCATTCAATTTTTCCTATGTCCAATAATGCAGATGGATATTTCTTTTGATTTAAACTGGAATAATCTTGGCATTACTCACTTGCCATTATCCTTTCAACATACTTTTATAATTAGCCCAGTTGTGTCAACTTCTTTGTTGAAAACAAATCTAACTGCTCCACTGTTTTCTCTCCTCTTTTGGCAGTGGAGGCTTTTGGTTCTTCAATGCACTGTGTAATTCCACTACCTCTTCTCATTTTTCTCTCCATAACCTAACAATTTGGAGTTGAGATAATAGATTATGGGACACTTTGGCTAAGATCAGTGACTGAAAACAGCCTCTTATCATTGACTGAATGCTTTACGCCATTAACCGGCATAGTTCTGGGCTCACTGGAAATAACGTTACAACTTAAGTTTGTAATCAAAGAGAAGACACCTACAGAGGTCATCCCAGCCACTAAAAGCTAGCATTTGTTTACCATTTATTTGTTTATTTTTAATACTTTTCATACCTAGCCAAGTTCCTTGATTTACTACCGAGAATATATTTAATAGTGAAAGGCATACTAAGAAACTAAAGTTTACAAAGTCAAATTAAACTTCATGCTAAAAGATGTAACAAGGAAAAGAGAAAAAGAGTAACGTTACATTTTGCCCTCACTGACTAAAATTCATATTTTTTCAGATTTAAATTTGCCCAACAAGAAATTTCTCTAAAAGACAGCCAGCCTGGGAAACTGAAGTCCTTCACTTAGACACCAAAAAGAGATGGCCTAGGCAACCTTAGGACTTGCTTATCACACATGGCCTTTCCAAAAGAGAATGCAAAACCTGCTGGTACTCTCCAAGAGTTCTGGCCACAGTTCTAGAATTGCCAGGTGTTTCCCCAAAGGGGATTTGAGGTGAAACAGAACTATTTAATAAAACCGAGTCCTGCCTGGAGTGCAGGGGACTGGACTAGATGACCTCTTGAGGTCCTTTCCAGTTCTATGATTCTATTTTGTCATTTAATTTGCCACTGTAGGTTCAGAGCTCACAATCAATTGCGTTTAACTGTGGTAGGTTTAGTCTTATTTTTTCAGGGGTATGTGCACACTTGGAAGGATGGTGGGGCATCAATTCACATTTGGAAGATTTTCTTAGGAAACACGGGAGCAAAAAAATTGGATATTCATTTATTTGTTTTATTCATTTACAGAAGCTTAAACTTTGGGCTGTGTATTCAATTAAAATTAAACCCTCCCTGCTCATGACTTTGAGCATTGACTTTTGTGTGCTCATTCAGTCCTTGCTATCTGTTCTGAGGCTTCTCATAAGGAATGCAAAAAATGGTGCTCATTGTGATAGTATTACGTGTACACTATACATGAAAACCTAATACAAACTACCATACTCATTTCATAATTAAGAGTCATTAGATAACAATTACTTATCAAATGTACACCATTGTCCTAAAAGTACAAGGTTTCACATTCTAATACCAATCTCCTAAATTTATTTTTGAAGCACCTTTATCTAAATACTACCAATAGTATTTTAAAGTTTTCATAGTAGATTATACTTTCACGATGAGCTGCCATTTTGTGTAATTTATTCCAATGTACAGAATTTATCTTGGCCTAAATGCTCATTTGTGGCCTTTTCTTCTCTTAGTTTATTATTATTCTTTTGTCTCCTTGAATTCTTTTTTCATCTTTTCTTTGTCTATCACCTTCACATTTGTATCTATCCTGTTGCCTACAAAATGGCTCCACATTAGGTCTCATCAGCGGAGCCTTATGAGTTGACTTCACGGAGAATTGTGGGTGCTCAGTACTTTGGAAAATCAGGCCCTATATCTTTAAAGGTGCTACGCTCAGAATACTTTGTTTCATTGAGCTGAATTCCATTGTGTTGTGCTACTTATTTACAACATAACATCCTTAAGCAGAGTAAAAAATGTGGATAAATTCTCCCTGTTCAAAATGTTTCCTGCAGCTCTATTTACACTATAATCCTCTTCCAATACACAAAACTACTAAAACCTTTCAAAGATCTCTTGCTTTCATTACAAAGTCCTTGACTGCATTTGTCTCAGTTTAAAATACTGCAGTGCTAAAACAAACCAAAAATTTCTTCAGGAAAGGCAGCTTAAATGACAAAGTGCTAGCACCTTTACCACACATGAAATGAACACAGCACTGAATTGGACACAGCTTTTAAAACAGATTTCAGTAAAGAATCACCTTTTATTAAGCCAGCTTCATAGGAGAAATCTGGATTCAATTTAAAACGTAATTAAAAAGTTGACAAGACATACATTTTATGGCAATCAGCATCGCTTCTCATTTTGACTTTGGGTGTTGGGTTGTGGGGGTTTCGGTTCCATGGGCTGTGTTTTGTTTTTACACACTGGTTAAAATCCAGTAATTTTATCAGTTAATGGAAATGTTTGCATCACATTTACAGAATTCATAATCTTGTCACTTTATCCATACACATCACGAGCATTGTACAGCAGTATAATATTTTTTTAAAAAAATAGCACATTCTCTTAAATAGCAGCACTTTTCACAATGGCTGCAGTCTTGATTCGAATGGTTTGGTATGATGTATTTATAAAACACAGCTATACAAAAGTCATTGTATAGTATACGGGTATTTTCTTTCATTGAAAAGCTCCTCTTAGAAATACTTTATGAAGGCTTAAAAGTAACCTTCTACATTTCGTTTTGATAAAGGAAAAAGAAAGAAAATTTTCACATTGTGGATTCAGTCAGGCGGAGGACATGACTTGTGTAATCCTAATAAATCAGAGCATTCCCGTGTGGCAGAAGCAACAGGGGAATAGTGTAAGAGCAGTGCTGCATGTTGACCTAAGCAAGAGCTTATCGAGAAATGATGTCCTCTTAAACAGACTCCTGTAGAGATGTTCTGCATTTCCTCTGACAAATTGTAAGTGCTCCTGACTGTAACATTCCTAACAAAATAGGGCTGATTTAGCAATGCACAAACTGCCCATTATCTTACTGCATAAAAAGGCCATTTAAAGCAAAGCCTTAGGACACTGGCCCATTGGAAAGAGTACATCTGAAAAATTACCCCCATCTGGTGCCACCAAAGCTGTTGACTACCCTAGGGAAAATACCTCATTTATGAAACAGACGAATGTTCACTTTAATCAGTTAAAAATTGCCATTTTTCTTACATGACTTTGATAACACTTCAAATCAAATATATTTAGCTTTAAAAAACAACAACAACAACAACAACAACCTGAAATACAATGTATCTGATATTGCCACCAGTAACAGTTTTCAGCTACCATTGGCTTCCTCTGTCTCTTACGTTATGTCCAAGTGCAATTAAAAAGCACACCCCTCTGAAACAATGCTTGAAAGATTAAACAATCTATTTTAACAAACTGTTCCTCTCTGTAAACTTTGCATGCCAAGATTACAACCTGTCATTATCTTCCCAAGAGACAGAGTACCTTTTTAAAAAGTATCTCTAATGAGATCTACAAATCTATGTTCAAGACAGCTTACTTTATTGTGTTTATAAAGATAAAAATATTTTAAATAGGTTATGGCTCTTGGGACTGATAGAAACACAACGAGGGGTAAGGTCATTCTGAAATGTTAATAAAAGTTTTCATAAAATATGATGGCTCTCAAAGAGTAATGTTTGGGTGTAAAAAATAACTATAAAAGTATATTTTCTGCTGTGGTAAACACACAGTTTTTCTGTGTCTAGTTGATCCTCCAAATTCGTCATTTAGTATATTGGTGGACACTTCCAGCTGTTTGACTACCCATCTGGGATTATATTACTATTAGTTGATGCAGCATATTTTCCTGAGCTTCACCCATTATATTACAAGTTTTTTTTTAGAAGAGAAGCACACTACATTGCTTTGGCCATTATATTAATACATTACTGTTCATTTTAATGGTCAATCTGTCTGCTAAGGAGTGACATCCACAAAAAGAGAATGTACAGTTATCCTAATCGGATAGGAGGGTATTCTGTTAAAAACCACAAAGAATGATGCCTTTTTGTCCTGGTGGCATTGCTTCTTAGATAAGAAACTGCAGAAACCATAGGAGGAACTAGTGAAATCTAGAGGCTAAGTCTTTACAAGTTAAAGCCACTTATATTCCTTTTATTTCCTATTCTCCAAACCTCGGGTTTTATTGTTCTGTACTTTTATTCAACAAGCCCAAAGGAATTGCATTTTTCCTAGTAGTATTTCCTAGACTACAAGTCAAATGAAGTGAATGAAATAACCTTCAGATATTGGAATGCAGTGTTTAGACATAATGCAAGAGAGGATACTGATGCATCCCAATGTATGCCCACCTTTTTAAAAAGAAGAGACTGGTGAGAGAATAAAAAAAATAGGCATCAGTGTAGAAAATTCCATCAGTTGCAGGAATCAGCACTTCTATGTATATATAAGCGTACAGGCATGCACATTTTTGTCCATGGGATGCGGTTCCTTTCTTTTTAAAATTTGTTCCTAACAATGTAAAGATTTTTTTAAAATTAATTCTATTTGAAAAATGCATTTCTTTACAACATTAAATCCCTGTATTACAAACACTAAAGCCAATCAGGTGACAACAGTGTAAATGAGGACACAATTTGGGTATTACCAATTGACAATCTTGTCATCCTCCTGTATAGAAGGGAAGAAAAACTTTCAGAAACACAGAAGTTACTCAGTGTAGAGAAGCTTCTCTTCAGTTCACAACAGAGCAAACACTGTATTAACTCATGGCTGGCAAAAAGGATGTTTTCCAATCAAACTGAAGAGTCGTTAGAGTAACACCATGTAATGGGGTGCACTCACCTCACGTGAGCGCCCCCTGGTTGAGTGCATGTCTGCAGTTTTTCTCTGCTCATGGTGCCCCCTGTCAGTCGCTGCATTTGTCAGGCAGCTCTTCGGTGACTCAGCCCTCCAGCCGAATCAACTGTCCATGTGCATATAAACAAAGCCCTTCTGGGGCGCACAGTCCAAAATGTCCCCAATGTCCTGCAGACCTCCCTGGACTCAGTCTTTAACAATCCAACAGGGCCCGTCATGGTACTCTCTCAACTGGGCTCAACTTGCAGCCCTCCCTGGGCTCAGATCCTTAATTAGTTCAACAGGAGCCTATGGCAGTACCGCCTCAGCTGGTGAATCTTTCTGTAGCCCTCCTTGGACTGGGTCTTTAACCTGTCCAACAGGGCCCATCACGGAACCCTTGGTTGGTCTGGCTAGGTTGCAAGGTTCCTACTCTGCAACTGAGCAGTGCCCCGATGGCTTCTTCCCTGGGGACTTCTTGCATCTACTTGGGTCCTCAGTGGCATCAGCCTTTCTGCTGAGTGACCCCTCTTGGACTCACTTGGACTCAGTTCACTGACCACAACTCCCCACTGAGTCAGTCCCAGTGTGACCCCCTTTCCTGGGCTCCAACAGTTCTAATTCCCTTTCTTAGACCATAGCTACTTCCCCCAATGGTTTGTGGGGGTATGGGGAACCTGGTCACATCCACTGCTCCAGGACCCAATCCAGGGACCCTTTAAGTATAGCAGCCTCGTGCTGCGTCGCTTCACTGATTGCTGCTCTGCATTTCCCCCATTACCCATTTTAGTTGAGTCCCAGCAACCAGCCAGGAGCTATTCTCAGGCTCCCCTGACTCTGCCAGCAACTGATCTGTCCAGGCTTTTCAGCCTCTGCGGCCAACCAGGAGCACCTCTTGCTCCCCTGGTCCCTGCCAGCAGGCTGAACTCATTCTGGCCCTGCAGGTCCTTTTATATGAGCCTGCTGGGCCTAGATTGGCTGCTCCCTGCTGCCCTTTTCTGGGCAGGGCTGCAAGGCCTCCAGCAGGGGAGTCAGGGTCTAGTCCACCCCATCACACACCAATATTTCAATCCCACGGCTTTCTTCAGAAACAACTGGCAAAGAAAGTAAACTTTGAGCCAAAAAAGCAAGAGCTAGATGCCCAAATCTGCAGCCCTTCCTCATGG
This sequence comes from Chelonia mydas, assembly GCF_015237465.2. Classification (NCBI taxonomy): domain Eukaryota; kingdom Metazoa; phylum Chordata; order Testudines; family Cheloniidae; genus Chelonia; species Chelonia mydas. Next base: position 21,795,224 of record NC_051252.2, read on the forward strand.
CAGCACTCATTTCAGTTTATGAAAGCAGCAAGAGTCCCACACACCATTTGGATGATCGGGAGTATACTCCATTCTATTCCCTGCCACATTCTGCCTGTACCCATTATGCCACCTGCCTGCCTCACTTTGCCCTAGTGTAGCTCCAAGCAACTTCCCTGTCTAACACCTGTGGAAACAGGAGTCATTAGATGAGTTTGGATCTAGTCCCAACAGGAAACACATTAAATCCCCCTTTTCAGACACATATAGCTTCATCAAAATTCCTTTTGGGGTGAAATTTTCTATAGTCAGTATCAGACATTCATAATTATTTTAAAGAAAGCTTCAAAAAATCCATTTAACTGGTTTTGAGTTTTGTATGTGCAAAACCATATACATGTTAATAGCACATTTTACCCAGATGTAGTTCAATGACTGACACAAATTGATCAAACTGGGATTGTTTTGTAGATCTCACTGAGATCTAAGAAGCAACCCAAGTTTGAAGAAAATAATTTCAGCAGTTTTACAGTTATGAGCACTGAACATTTTTTTACAGGTGTATAATAGATTTAATTGCTAGTTTTGAATCTGAAGATGTTGAGTTTGAGAACAGTGGATCAAATCTCCACTTTGTTTTAGGTCTTTATGAAATTCATTATATGTTAAACATTGTAAAATAGAAATTTACCCATAAACATAATTATAGGTCAGCTGACATACAGTTATAAGTTAATTTATATTTTCTACCAAATAATTTATGAAGACTTCTTTGATTATATTGGAAAAAGATGGCATTTGCAGTTTTTATTCCAAGAAAGAAAAAGCATTAATGCAGCATTCCTTTGAAGAATGGAACCATTCTAAAATTAATAAGGTAAATGCCACTCGTTTCCTTTATTTTTAAAATAAACAAGCAAATTCCATACAGAAAGCTAGTGTTAAGGTTAAGAAACCATGATCTCAAAAGTCAAGAAATACAGAGTTAATGATAAACACGCAACATACATGTCTCGATGCACATGTTCAGAAATAAAGGGCCTAAACCTAAGAGTCCTAAAATTATCATAGTATTTTACCCAAGTCTCAGATTTGTTTGTAGACTCTGCATGGCCATGATGCCCCTTGTTCCCAGCTAGGAAGCCACATGCCCAACCCATATATTCCCTTTTAAGCACAGAGTTATCATGACAACATACTTGAATTACTGGACTGAGAAGACAGTTGCCATGTTCTTTCCATGTGCGCTCCTGCTCAATGGAACTCACTGTACTTCCCATTAGTGACCTTGGAAATTGTGTCCTATCAAAAGGCACAATTTTTTCACAAAGAACCTGTAGATATTTGATTGGCTATGGTGTTTTTCTTTTTTTCTTTTTCTTTTTTTAAATTCTTCACTCTGAGAGGACAAGAAAGGAAGCATTGTGGATTCTTCTGCAAATCAGGAAGTGTTCCCAACAGGAAATCAACTTTTTAATGGAATTTAAATGCCATATTTCAGTAGCAAAGAACTTTCTGCAGTACCTCGCATGCAGTTCTGATTCTCAAATCTACACTCTTTCATGCTCAGTCTGACATTGCTATAAAAGTTCACAGAGATTGCCCAACTTCTTCTGTACTGACCTGTTCTTTCTGCACCCAGAATTGTTGCAACAGCTGAACCCTGCAGTCCCCATTGTGAATCTCCCCGGAGGCAGTTAAATAACCTGAGAGGGATAGGACACAATATGAATATCACTCAGAGTAAATCTCCCTTGTATTGTCCTGTGAACTGGCAGAGTTACTGCTGTCATAACCAGGTATATTTTTCATGTTAACCTTCATTCAAGCTAATGGACTAGCCTTGAATGCCCATTTTTCTGCTTTTCCCACAAACATCTCTACATTTTATTCCAGAATGCTCCCTAGCTATGGAATGTCCTTTGCAGTGGCTGGGTGATAAGTTTGGGCTTCCAAGAAAAGTTAGGCCAAGCTGGGTGAATTTCTATGGTTCAGGTTTATGGCAATGACGGAAACTCAGAAGATCAAAGGGCAGGTGATAGCCTTGTCTCCCCTCACCCATGAGTTAGTGAATTAAACCATGCTGCAACTTGCCATCTACTGACACAGCAAATGACACCCCCAATGACTGATTTCAGTAAAAGCATTTCCTCAAATCACTGCTGTATCAGCTTCTGTTGTGCTATCATGCTTCAAGTTTGGCAAGGACTATGGCATGGGAGACACAAAGCGCCAAGCAGAGCTGAGGGGTCATCAGCAGAGCCTGTGGGTCTCCAGGATGACCAAGAGCAGAGCAAAGCATAGGTGAAAAGTCAAACACAACCACAGAAAAGCTGAGTCAGTCAATATAATGATGCCCACAAGCACCACTATATGAGGCGTTGTAGACAAGAAATGGTCACAAACAGAGCAA